>NC_054079.1:25263761-25431987 GCF_017639655.2 Falco naumanni
GGTACAGGGACCCCAAGGGATGTAGCAACCTGGGAAAGCACTGAAAGCTTCTGCATGGTGCGTAAACCCAAAGGAAAGGGCTCACCCTACAAGCCACAGCAGGCAAGTGTGTGGGCTTATTTACAACCTCCTTTTTTTATTTCTTTCTGATTTTGCTTTGCTGTAAGAATATCATTATTCTAATTAGATGTTATTAAACCTGGTGTTTCGGAGCCCTGTTGAGGGGTGCTTGCTCTGAAGCTGATTTACGCAATCTTTCAAGCTTGAAGCTGATCCTTCAAACTGGGCCCAGATTGGGCCCCATTTCAGATGGCATGGTGCAGCTCTCATGTGCCCTTGCAGCATGAGCTGCAGCAGCTGGGTCCCTTGCCCTCCTGCACATGGGCTCTCCTGCCCTGGGTTTGTGCCACAGCTGCTGCCGTAGACCCCAGTCTTCAAGCACCAATGTGGGTACTCAGCATGAGTGGTGCTTTCCCCAGGTAATTATTTTTAATGAGTGGGTTCAGTGCCTGGTGCCCTTATCTTCTCTGAGTGATTCCAGGCTTTTCCATTCCTTCTGGTCCCTTTGTGCTCAGGCTTCCAGCTCAGCACTGTCTGCTGGTGACATGGGGAGCCCTGATAGCCAGGGCAGGGCCCTACGAGCTCCAGGTCAAAGCTTGGTTTTCCTCTTGTGGCTTCTTTGTCATGGCAGGTTTAATTATAACCCCTTCCATCTCACTTTCCTGTGTTCCTGCACACTCGCTTCCTCCTTGCTGACAGTATTTCCACTAAGTACCAGCTGTTGTCACTCCTGCAGACAAGCAAAATAGGCTTTGGGATGGGGAGACGAGGGTCCCAACGCTGGCCAGAGACCCCGGGGTCAGCATGGAGTTGGAAAGCAGGGACCCCCTTGTGGGCTCACCAGTACAGGGTGCAGCCCTTGCTTGCTGCTAGAAGCCAGGTCCCAGCTTTAGGGGAGAAGAGGTGCTGCTGGAGGAAGTACCCTGCACATTGGACGGGACCATACAGCGACAGTAGTCAGAGCTAACCTGGCTGTCTCCTCCAGCAGGTGACATAGGAGTGGGGAAAGCTGAGCCACCACCATGGTTGCCCTCTCACTGAAGATCAGCATCAGCAATGTGGTGAAGACAATGCAGTTTGAGCCCTCTACCATGGTGCATGATGCCTGCCAGATGATCTGTGAGCAGCTGCCTGAGGCCCAGATGGGACAGTGTAAGTCTGTGATGGGGCTGTCCGCTGTACTTCTGTGCCAGGGCCACTCTGGCTTGGCTCCTGGCATGTCACCGGCTTCCCTTTCCTCTCTTGTCCCCATGCCTGTCTGGGTTTTCCCAGCCGGCACAGAGCAGTGGGGGTGTGGGGGGAGCAAGGTCCAAGTCCTCCTGTCTGGTTGAGGCAAGAGGCTGAGCTCATTGGGCTCCCTCCTTGACACCCCAGAAGAAATTTGGGAGCTTGGGAGACAGGAAAACACATTTGGAAATGAAATGTTCATCAAGCTCTTTGAGCCTGCTGCCCTTTCTGTCTCTGTTCCTCTCTCCTACTTGGATTAATCACCACTAGCCAGGACTAGGTGGGTTTAAACAGTTACAAGGGTCGTAGTGAGCATTAATAAACCATTTAAGTTAATTTTTTCTTTCTTGGGGAATATATAGTCCTCGATCAGGTCTGTCTGCCCTGGCAGCTCTCTGTCAGACTCTGTGCTGGTGCTCCATTACCTTGCTAAGCTTTCTCAGCTCTAATATCTCCCTGCTGCTGCAAGGCTCAAAAGTAAGCTTATGGCACATGAGCTCATGATGCAATTCATGCCCACATGGATGTGGTCTGTCCCCAGCGGGGGGTGGGGGGGTGGGGAGGTGTGGGGGCTTGAAAATGGGACATCATCTTGGGGGCTTTCCTGGATCCCTGCCGCCTCCAAAAGTGGCTCTGCCACTGAGGAGTCTCTGCCACTGAGGAGAGCTATGCATTGGGCAGGTAGCAAACAGGAGGTCAGGAGTTGTGGGAAGAGGAGAGAAAGGGGAGTATGGTGACATCTGGGAACTGTAAATTCCTCATGGATGAAAGGTAATGCCTTCTCATGGGGTGCCCAGCTGGCCCATGGGGGACAGTCTGGCAGATCACAGCTTTCAGTTTCAGAGAGGGACTGGATGTTTTTATGTGGATGCAGGGCCTTAATGGTATTGGAAGAAGCATTGCATTTTCCTGCTCCTGGGTGTGAGCCAGCCTGCTTATGTTAAAAAAAAAAAAAAAAAAAAAGGCAAGGGGAAAGCCTTAAAGGGAACTGGGAACTGCTTATTCCCAAGTTCCTTTTCAGTTGCTCACAGCTTTTCTTTTCCCATCTGTTCCTTGCAGCTTTTGTGTCTCTTAGCTCTTCTTACTCAGTGACATTTGGGTGTCCCTTTTTGAGCTGCCCTGGTTTATTTGTGACCTTTGGACTGGGGGAGCTTCGGTGTAGGTTTCCAGCCCAGCTCTTGCTGTCTGAGGAAGCACCTCTCCCTACCCAAGCTATGGATCTGGGCCAAGCTGCTCAGTTTTCAGTGCTTTAGAATTATCCTCTTAGAATTTGCTTTGAAAATAGTGCTTGCTTTTTTTTTTCCCCCAATTAAAAAAAAAAGGCAAACCTCAGTGATTTTTTTCTGCTCCCTGTTTAGTAGGTAGGATCCTAACAGCAGTGTTAGCCAGGCAGGAGTGAGGTGCTTGGGAATTTGTCCCTCCCCCACAGAGAGCTGCCAATAAGATGACTCATTATAAATTTAGCAGTCAGCCAAGACAGCCTGTGGCACTGGATTGCTGGAAAGGTGGAGAAGGACCTTTCCCAGGGGAAAGCCTGGCCTCTTGCAGCAAGAAGACGCAGCCATCTCCATGGGTCCAAATTGGGGTGCCACTGCCTGGGCATCAGCAGCAATGCTCTCACTGGGTACCCCAGCCCTGAGGGAGCAGAATTTGGTGAACAGCACTTCTACACTTTCTCATCACCTCTGAGACTATGTAAGCTTTGATCCTGTCCTCCTTCAGCCTCCTCCCCAAACTGAGGAGTCCCAGCTCCTTTAGTCTCTTGTACCAAAGCTCCATCATTTAAGTTGCCCCTCTCTGTATCTTTTCACACTCTGCTATGTCCTTCTGGGGAGATGCAGATCATACCACCACAGAGTACTCAGTGTGGATGTGCCTAGGTTTTATACACCAGTTTCCAGCACCCTTCCTGGTGATGCCCAGCGTTTTACTACCTTGCTTTGGCCACTGCTACATGTTGCACTGAAGATTTCAGAGAGCTGTCAACCACGACTCCAAGCTCTTCCTTCAGTTGTGGTCAATCCCAAGTTTGGCATTGTGTAGGCATGCTTCAGATGATTTTTTCTGTAGATAACTATGGTAAAACATGTACCTTGAGGCTTGCTTGCCATCTTTCTGCTGGGCTTCAGCATGCACAGTACTGCTGTGCTTCATGTGCTAGGCTGCAGCACATCCCTGGGCACAGGCTGGCATCTTGGTAGCCCTGTCCTGCTCAGGATTACCCTAGCAGAGACTTTACCTATTTTTCAGCCAATGATTTTGGGCTGTTCCTCTCGGATGAAGACCCAAAGAAAGTGATCCGGCTGGAGGCTGGGAAAGCTCTGGACTCTGGACTACTACATGCTTCGCAATGGGGTAAGCATCCTTCCCACATCCTTCCAGCTGGTACCCACCTTGACTCTGTGGTCAGACATGCACACAGTGGGGAGGTGCTGCAGGTGCCTGCCCTGCTGCCTTGCATTGTGCCTGGATGTACCCAATGTCCCCCTCCCAATTGCACTGGGAAGATGGGAGCTGTCAGCACAGTGGCAGGATGCGGGTGCCCTGCACCTGTGCCGCTGCTGGGATCTGTGCTCTGTTGTGCTCACAAGACACCATGGAGTACAAGAAGAAGCAGTGGCCCCTGAAGATCCACATGCTGAATGGAACAGTGAAAACAATAATGGTAGATGACTCCAAAACAGTCATAGACATGCTCGTGACAATCTGTGCCGAGATTGGTGAGAGGAGGGAGCAGCAGCAAGGGGAAGAAAGGGAAGTGGGGAGAGATGGAAGCGTCTGGTGGGGGGTACCAGGGTACTGGCAGCAGCTCTGCAGCAGATAGCCTGGCAGTAGGGACGTCTGAAGGACGCATGATGCTGGGGAGGGGACACCGCTCTGCATCCCTGTGTTGCTCTATGCTCTGTATTTGGCAGTGATGTCATGTTGAGCTCAGTCCTTTGTGCTCCTGCAGGCATCATCAACTACGATGAGTACTCACTTGTTCAGGAGATTATGGAAGAGAAGAAGGAGGAGATTACTGGCACCCTCAAGAAGGGCAAGACTCTGCTGCGAGATGATAAGATGGAGAAGTTCAAGCAGAAGTTGCACACAGATGATGAGTGTACATGCCTGCACATGCTGGTTATGCTAAGTCAAGGATTTTTTGGTTCCTTGGGCCTTGTCAGCCAGAGGGCTGGAGGGGCACAAGAGACTGGGAAGGGACACAGCCAGGTCAGCTGACCTGAACCAGCGAAAGAGGTATTCCATACCATGGGACGTCATGCTTGGTGTATAAACTTGAAGGGTTATTTGGGGGAGGGTGGGGTGGAGGGATTGTTGCTTAGGTACTGGCTGGGCATCAGTCAGCCAGTGGTGAGCAGTTGTACTGTGCATCACTTGTTTTTCTTTCTCCCTTTGAATTTTATCCTTTTCCCCACCTTTTCATTATAACTGTTGTTATTGTTCTTGTTGTTGGTCTTACCTTTTTTATTCTGTTAAAATTATTAAATTGTTCTTATCTCAACCCTCAAATTTTACATTCCTTTCTGATTCTCCTCCCCATCTCTCCAGGTGAAGAGGGAGTGAGCAAGTGGCTGTGTGGTGCTTGGTTACTGGCTGGGATTAAACCATGACAATTGCCCAGTTGATTGTCAGCTACATCAACATCATCCTAAAAAAGGTGAGGATGTGCTGGGAAGGGCAGCTGGGTGCTAATAACCATCTCCCCTCTGGAGAGGGGTGCAGGGTGCTCCTTCCAACTATCTCCAGACAGCCATTGGCACATGGTGCTGCTGGGGGGGGGACGGGACCTCATGGCCCTGGTATGGTGTCTGGGCTGCGGGAGGAGGGGGAGGCTGGGAGGTGTGTGCTGGCTGACATGTTTTCTCTTTCCCTCCACAGAAAAAGAGCAAAACCCACTTTGGACTGGAGGGGGATGAGGAGTCTACCATGCTGGAAGACTCCATGTCTCCAAAGAAGTAAGTTCTCTAGGAGTAAGTTAGCTGCCAACCAGAAGTTGAATACAGAGCAAGTTCCAGCCAAGCTTGCAGCACAATGTGTCTGGAGGAAGAGCTGCCAGTCCTTTGGCAGCAGCACTCCTGGAGAGCCTGGTACCAGGGCTGTGGGCATCCCTTGACCTGGTATTTCTCCCTGATTCAGGTCAACCGTCTTGCAGCAGCAGTTTAACCATTTAGGCAAGGTGGAGCTGTGCAGCGAATGAAGAGACGGGACGCAGCTTGATGCAAGCAAATATCCATTTATTGTACAGAAGCACGAGTTTATATACACTTTCAGAAGCTGCGCGTTTTAAACAGATTGGTTCTTGAAGCTAAGCCTTGCATACTAGGCAATCCCTGATTGGTGGTTAACTGCCATCAATTAACAACAAGGTGTTACCTTTCCTTGGAGCCATCCGTCTCCCACCCCCCTGTGCTCTGCAAACATGCCTCATCATGTTAATTGTTGTCTAGACAAGCTCGAGCAAATTCCCCCTCAGCTAACTGATTGCCGCGCATGGTCCTAGTTTCCAGACCGCTCCTGCATCTCCCCCTTCCTGTTGCACAAAAAGAACCTTTGAAACCGAACAAGTAAAAACAAGGTATAAGTAATAGAACAAATAAAAAAGCAACTAAGACATATTATCAGTGTCAAAATAACCCACTGTCTCTGTTCCGTACAATTTTACAATTTCCCCTTTTTGTTTTTGAACAGCTAGTACCAGGTTTGCCATGTTCTGCAGGGCCCTTGCAAACATGACAGCAACCAAGGTAATAGGAAACAAACAATACTGCCAATTGAGTGAATGGATGCCAAAAAAGACTGAAATTTTCTCAGATTTTGATAACATGTTGCTGCAATGGGGCGCCTAAAATCCACGCAGCACATACCATCAAAATCCTCACAGCCATGTCCTTGAACCAACAACAAAAAGCAGTGGCAACTTTGACTCACATTCTGAACTGCCTACCAAACAAGGTGATTTAACTCTAATGCTTTCCCTGCTGTTACTCCGGATAAGAGAAGAACTGCTGCGACACGTTCCCATCATAGCCTCCTACTACATTAGCATCTACAGAAAGACAATTATCGACACTCAAAGTGTAAACAATATCATCTTCTTTTGGATTAACATTATACATAGGTGGAAGGGCACACCAAACAAGAACTGGTTCAGTCAAAAAGTTCGAAGCATAGCATGCCTTCTCTGAACATACCTCTGGGGTCATTCCCTTCATTCCCTCTCTTTTTTATGCAAAGAGAAAAACTTTTACCAAAACAGAGAAGCCCCTATTTACATCTCTGAGCCCGGACGCAAACCGCAGCTGTATGCTCCACCAGGCTCAGGGCAGGAATCATTCATGCAGTTACAATGCTATATATCACTACAAGCATGCAGACACCTATTAAACACTAGATAACCATGTTTATCTTTCCTGTTCTCCTTCACAACACCTAGCTGTTCTCTCATCTCTTGTTAGGTCAGCCATTCCCCATTTTCCTCTCCTGTATATCTCTTCAGACATTCTCTATCCTCCCCTTTTTTGCTTGTTAGTTGCAAGGAGGCAAAGGGTGTGTGTAGCTGGGTGACCATGACCTGCTTTATGTTACAATCAACTAAACACTGGATACAGAAAAAAAAGCATGGGAGACATAAGGCAAACGTCACTAAGGTGGTTAAAGATAATTATAATAAATCCTGTAATACTTTCGAGTCATGGCCCAAAGTTTCCCAGCCGTGAGAAGAGACCAAAGGCATCCCGCCCCTGGCTCTGTTGCAGATCTTTAAGGCTTTTGAGTTTTGTATACTTTTGTAAATTAATTCACAGTGGTCACTCAGATTCACGTAACACATCCTATCAAAGCCTTCACACTTGTGTCCCTGTGCTAATAATAAAAATCAATAGCAACTCGGTTCTGTAGCAACATATGATGGACAGAATCAACATCTGTTAATAAGCCAGAAAAAAAAGAACAGTATTTGTAGTATTACTTTGTTTAGCAAGCTAGCAGCCTAATTTACTAAGCAAGTTAAGAGCGTGTACTATTCTTACAGAAGAGATTAGAGAAGCAAAAATCTGTTATGCTGCATTCCAGAACTCAGCCTGAGAATTACAGTCTGCTGTGAGTTCTGCGTTACAATCATTTGACACATGTTGGGGTTGCGATTGTGAAAGTTGCCCGTTTACAACTTTCATTGACATTATCACAGCTAGTTGTTTTAAAAGCAACCCTTGAGCTTCCTCTTGCTCGACTTGTTGCAAAATATTCTGAAGCCAATCAATCAAGTTAGTATTAAAGTTAGTGACTCTCTAGGACCCTGCAAGACTGTGGCAAGACTCCCGCATCCGGACTGCCTTAATAGCCATCTCATTCATTTGCAAACAGTTGTCCCTGGGATACCTTGCCTGAGTCACAGAATCGGCACAATTAATTTTCTCCAGCCAACTGCTCATAGTTAACAGCAATTCCCCGATTAAGGTTTTCAATCAAGGCCACTACACATAGCTCACAAAAATCAGATAACCACATCATATACTGTATCAGTTAGTACCATACAAAGCAATAACTTCCAATCATGCAGTGTGAGCGTATAAGGGTCTGCCATCACTTCAAGAAGGGACATAGCAAATGTATTATGAATCCTCCCTTCCCGCACTGCTTTGCTTAACCCTTTAACAGCCTCGTATTGCACAGGCTGCCACTCTGCAGGTTGATTTGTCTGACAAAATACTAAACACGCCATAGCGACTCCCAAATCCCATCACTTAAGTGTTTCCCACTTGCATTCCTGCCACCAGTCCCTCAGACTCCCTTTCACCCTCCCCAAAAATACAATCAATGCATCAGGAGAGACGAGGGGGTGGGGGAAAGGTCTAGCTCCTTTTCCAGATCTATAGGACCTGGATCAAAAGGTTTATCAGTGTCAATGGAATCATTGTCCGAGTTGTCCTGTTCCCGTGCTTGGTCCTGTGTTGTGAGGGTCGCTGCAATCAGTGACAGAAGCTTTGGGGGCAGAGGATGTGTGGACAGAATCTCCATCGCTGACGGTGTCTTGAGAAGAGTCGCGCTGTCGGTGGAATTTACAGCTTCCTCTGGTTTAGCACCGTTAGTAGAATTAGTCCACACTTGGCAAAGAGTAGTCAGAATTTGCCACCAAGATGCTAAATGCATTCCCGACACGGAGCTCCCCTCCGCGGCAGCATCATACAATTGGCTGCTGTATGTACACACTTTCATTCTTTCAAAGTGTAAGAAACTATGGACTAGGATATTGTTTATTAAGATTTATGTTAAGCATAATGTAAGAAACTATGGACTAGGATATTAAGATTTATGTTAAGCATAATGTAAAGACTAGGCGCCAGATATCCAGGATGCCTCTTGTGAAAAATAAGATAACCGCCAGATGTCCAGGATGCTGCTTGTAAAAGAGAAGATAACAGCCAGACAGAAACAAGACAGACGACCCCATATAAAGATATATGAGTAAGGGGTTAACACCTCCACTACATCCAGGATGCTGCTTGTAAAAGAGAAGATAACCGCCAGACAGAAACAAGACAGAAGACCCCATATAAAGATATATGAGTAAGGGGTTAACACCTCCACTACTTCATAAACACGAAAGTAAAAAGTATAAAAAAGGACTGTTTAAACTGCTCAGGGCGGCAGTTGGCGGAGCGCAGACTCCCCTGCCGTCCAGCGCTGTCTTTGCTCATATTCTACTTGCTATAATTAATAAAATTTTAATTGGATTATGATCCATTGTGGTCTCAATTTATAACAAAAGTCTCTAAAGTTTCTTGGCTGCTCACCTGTCTCGATGAATACAGGTGTTATCCTCGGGGTTTAGGTTGTCCGCCTGGTCCAGACAGCAAGACGATCGTTCAGCCAAGCCGTCTCCTCCGGAACGCAGCCCTCTTCCACGAGCTGTCTTTTTTCCGTCCTTATTCTTCCAAGGCTTCGGAACACCACCATAGGGGTCACCATTTGAGGAGACTGAGGCACGGACTCCCGGATCTGACTAGAAGACCCTTCATGAGTCCATATACGTCTCTTTCTGGGGACGAAGCCTGATTCCCCATTACGGATTTCCCACAGCTCACCTCTCAACTCCGGAGGGATTTCTGCCGGCTCCTGCTTCCTTTCAGCAGATCAGTCAAAGTTCTGTGGGATTCGCTGCATGTCGCTCAGACAGGCGATTCGAGAGCCCTTCACGTCAGATCCTTAAACGCATCACGTCGGGGTCACCAATTTGCGGCGAATGAAGAGACGGGACGCAGCTTGATGCAAGCAAATGTCAGTTTATTGTACAGAAGCACGAGGTTTTATAGACTTTCAGAAGCTGCGCGTTTTAAACAGATTGGTTCTTGAAGCTAAGCCTTGCATACTAGGCAATCCCTGATTGGTGGTTAACTGCCATCAATTAACAACAAGGTGTTACCTTTCCTTGGCACCATCCGTCTCCCACTCCCCTGTGCTCTGCAAACATGCCTCATCATGTTAATTGTTGTCTAGACAAGCTCGAGCAAATTCCCCTCAGCTAACTGATTGCCGCGCATGGTCCTAGTTTGCAGCCCGCTCCTGCAGAGCTGGGCTTGGTTGCCCTGCCAGCCATCATACGGACAGGGGCTGGAGTGTCAGAAAACTTCCAAGTGGGCATGATGCCGCAGGCTCAACTGCAAATCACTAGTGGCCAGATGTACTGAGGGCACATGCCTCCCTTGGTAAGCTCTCCCCATGCCCACCATGGGGCACAGACTCTGAGAGGTGTCTGTCAGGCTCATGTAGACCCATCCATTTGGGTCCATGGCCAGGCATTTGCTTGCCATGAAGAGCAGGGGCTCTGCGCTTGCTGGCCTGGCTGAGCTGCTGTCCTTCTGCAAACTTGAGCTCCACCCTGGTGTTTTCCCCTGGCTGGCAGCCAGTCTCTCCTTCAGGTTGTGCCACCCCAAGCTCCTGTGCCCAGCCAGCCCCACCAGTGCCATGGTTTGCAGCAAAGCCTTGTGCCTGGTGTTGGTTCTGCCCCCCTGCATCCTTCTCCGCAGCTGGAGAAGCATTCAAAAAGGTCCCTCTGTATCTGCTCCCAAAGAGCTGCCTAGCTGCAGGACTCATACCCACTCTGGGGAGATGCTTTGTAGTGGGCTGGGGCATTTCCCAGGGGGAGGTGCAGAGGGGAGACCCCCTTTTTGCTGGATGCATTCCCCTTTTGTGGTGGTGCTTGCCTAGAGTGCTGTCATCAACAGCATGTTATGCATGTTGTGAGGGGGTGATGTGTAAGCTGAATATTTGAGCCTGGATATGGAGCCCCTGGCATACCTCAATCTGTCCCTTTGTTGCAGACTTCAGCCTAGCAAGCCCTAGTTGGCAACATCAACTCCAGCATGCAGGCTGTGCATGCAGCCCAGGCCACGCTGGATGACTTTGAGACCTTGCCACCCCTTGGGCAGGATGCTGTGAGTGCCAGGTGAAGGAAGGGGTGCTGGAGGGAACCTTGATGAAGGTTGCTGGTGAGGCTAGCCACATTCCTAGGAGGGGTGTTGGCAGATCCCAGGAAGATCTGCTGCCTGCAAAAAGGTGGAGTTGTATCCAGCTCTGGGGGCAGGAGTGGAGAGGGGGCACTTGGTCAAGTCGCTTGGTCAGGATGGGCTGTGGAGTTTTGGGTGGGGACAGCTCTTCCTTCCCTCTTTCTTGTCTCCTCTCCTGCATCATTCATTCTGTGTGAGCATGGGTGCAGCTCCCCACCTCCACCATTACCTCCTGACCTTGTTCTCCTAATTTCAGGCATTCAAAACTTGGCACAAAAACAAGACGAGTCAAAGCATGAGATCAGCTCCCAAGTGGATGCTATCACTGTTGGCACAGCCTCAGTGGTCAACCTCACTGCAGGTATGTGGAGGGTTGGAGGAGAGGGTTGCCCCTGTCTCTGGGAAAGCCTTGGTCTCTCTTGTCTGGCTGAAGGTTGCATCTCCTGCCCAACTCTATCAGAGACTAGAGGAGCCAGCCTGCCCTAGCTAGAGCTAAATCAGCCCTGACTGCTGCTAATGTACTTGTAGAGCCTGACATATCCCCGCAGCTTACCCTGCCTTTACATCCCCCAACATCTCTGTGTCCATCCCAGTCCTTCCTCCTAGTCCTTGGCTGACCTGCCATCCTCTGAACCCAGGAGTGTTGTCCAGTCCCTGCTATAGCTCTGGGTACAGCCATGGCATGGTGCAGCTCTCCTTCCCCAGGGTCTACTGCCCAAACTCAGCTGATGCAACTGTCTTTTGGGCTTAGGAGCCAGGGCATCTCCTGCTCCTGGGAAGGAGGACCACATTGGTGACAGGCACAGGGATGCTCTTGGAGCATCATTGAAACACATCCCATCCTGACTTGTCTCCTCCCTGTGCAGGGGATCCAGCACAGACTACACTGCCATGGGCTGTGCCATCACCACCATTTCTTCCAACCTGATGGAGATGTCCAAGGGCATGAAGCTGCTGGCCGTGCTGATGGAGGATGAGGGAGGGAATGGGTGGCAGCTTCTGCAGGCAGCCAAGAACTTGGTGAGTGCTGTCTCAAACCTGCTGAAAACAGCACAGCTTGCCAGTGCTGAGGTGAGGGGCAGGAGGGGGCATGGGTCTGAGAGATGGGTAGAAGCCAAGGGGAACCATCAGGAGAGTTTTTAGGGCTGGCTCATGAGCCTGGTGGTTTTGCCTCATTCCTCACAGCCTTGCCAGAATCTCCTGCAGACTGCTGGCCTTGTGGGACAGGCCAGCAGGGAGCTGCTGCAGCAGATTGGGGAGAATGACACTGACCCTCAGTTCCAGATGAGTGCACCTGATGGCACCCAGGGACACCTGCTTCCTATCAGCCTTTGCATGGGACTGGCAGGAAAGCTCCAGGCCAAAGCTTGGCCTGATGAATGGCAGGGATTTGGCTGAGAGAAGGGACAGGCCATTGCACATTTCTGGCCTTAGAGCTGCTGTGATATAATGCCTCTTATCTTGTGGATTCCCATGTAGATCCCAGAAAACCAGCGTGCTTGGATCCTGCCTGCCTCTGACCCAAAGATGGTAAAAGAGGGCTGTAGGCATGGCTTGGAGGTCCTTGCCCTCTCTGATGTGAGGAGTGCTCCTCTGGGGACGATCTTCTGAATTCTTTGGAGAAGGACTCTTGTCAAAAACCTGCTTTTCTAGTAGTCAGATCTCAGAAGTCCATGCACTCAGGTCACTGCTTGGGCAAGTGCTACCCCAGGAACCCTCCCTTGCAGCTGCCTCAGCTCCTGCCTGCTGCCACCTGCTTGTGGTCAGGAGCTGTCTGCTTGCCCCCATCCAGGAGCCAGGGTGACTGGAGCCTCATGGGATGTTTTTTGGTTTGGTTTTTTTTGTTATTTTTATTGGGGGTGTGTGTGGTTTTTTTGCTGAGCTGGCTTCCAGCTGGCCTGTTTTCCCACAACTGCTGCTTCCAGCACAAGGAAGGTAGCACACTGCTGGGGAGGGGGATCCAGCCATAGTATAGGCCAGAAAGGAGGAGTTTCCATTCACTACAGCCACGCGGCCTCAACACGAGTGGAAAAGCCTGGACAGAGAGCCAAGGGGAGCGGAAAAGCTAGTGCCAGGGCAGGGGGCCATGCACAGCCAGACAGCAGTGTCAGGATAGGGCAGCCCCAAGAGGCAGATTTAGGACCTGGAAGATGATTTTGCACACGTGTAGGGTGCTCTGCACTGCAGCTTCCAGACCGGAGTGTATCTACTTCCCTACCTGGGCTCCTCTGGTGGTGTGGCTGCTCCTTTGAGACCACAGTTGGATGCTGTGGTCTGGGGACTCCGGAGCTGGGTGTGCTCTCCAGCCTCTCCTCCTGTCTGGAAGGGTAATGGTTTGCCATGGGAGTAGTCTCAGCTTGCGGATGATGATGGAATGCTGTGACATTTTTGGTTTGGAGGCCAGAGGCTTAGCTACCACAGGGTGTGGGACTACTCACCGCATGTCTGGGTCTGGTGCCCAGTGGGGAAGCAGTTTGCTGCATGCTGGTCGCTGCCTATTGCGTGCTGGCTGGGTGGTCCCATGCCTTCCCTGCTGCCCTTGGGGGAGAGGAGAGGCTGGTTGCTGTGTCATACCCTTCCTTTAGCCCCAGGAATGACAGCAGAGATGTAGCCTGTTGCTAAATAGCTGGCATGCCTGCAGTATAGGTGACCAGTGTGGGCAGCAGCTCCTGCTTGCCTTTTGCTGGTGGGGTGAGCCCATGGGATGGCAGTGCCGTGGGATGGCACTGGATGCTGCCCACAGTGCAGCTGTGCCTATGGCCAGCTTGTGTCTGTGGTTTTGCCAGAGCCCAGCATGGGGTGCGAAGCTGGGCAGTGCTGGCAATGCCTCACAGCAGGTTGTCTCTGTGGTGTGGGTTGTTGCCTGGGGAGAAGGCAGTGAACAGGTCATGGCTGTTGGGGTGATGCTGAATGTTGCCTGAGCTGCTCCGGATGGTGGTCATGGCAGCATCCTGGCACAAGGAGATACCATGGTGCAAGTCATGGCTCAAAGCCAGGTTACAACCTCAATGCTGGCTGTCACAGATGGTAGGGATGGGTTCAAGGTGTTGCCAGCCTCTCCAGGTGTTCAGTGCTGGGCTGGATGAAAGCCCCTCCTGCTGTTGGTGCTTCCACTGCTGTTCCTGTGCTGATCCTTTCAGTCCCTCCTCAGGACATGCTCATGCAGCTAGCAAAGGTGGTGGCCAGTGCCACCACTATGCTAGTGCTCAAAGCCAAGAATGTGGCTCAGAAAATGGAGGACTCTGGGCTGCAGATGCAGGTGATCACTGCTGCCACCCAGTTTGCCCTCTCTACCTCCCAGATGGTGGCCTGCACCAAGGTAAGTGGCATTAACGTTTGCCTCTGCATGGCTGCAAGCATCACCTGGGTGGTGGCAGCTCTAGCTGGTGGGGTTGTAGGTGTGCCAGGACCACATGTCCTCAGGTGGAATGTTAGGCAATTGTCACTCTCAAATGCTGAATATCCTCTTTGGAGGAGCAGAAGTTGGGGATAGTTGTCCCTGCATGATTTCTACAAGGAGCATGCCACATGCTGCCCAGCCTTTCCTCCTTCCCTCCAGGTAGTGGCTCCCACAATCAGCTCCCTGGTCTGCCAGGAGCAGCTGATTGAAGCTGGCAAGTTGGTGGCCAAGTCAGTGAAGGGCTGCGTGGAGGCCTCCAAGGTGGCCAACTAGCAATGACCGGCTCCTGAAGCAGGTGAGGGTGGCAGCCACAGCCATCACACAGGACCTAAATGACCTGCTGCAGCATATAAAGCAGCATGCCACGGGTGAGCAGCCCATCAGGCACTATGACCAGGCCACTGACACCATCCTCAATGTCACCAAGAACATATTCAGCTCCATGGGTGATACGGGTGAGAGTGGCTGATGGCACCCAGGGTAGAACATGATGGATGAGGAGGTATCAGATAGACCGTGGGACTTGCTGATGGGTTACCCTTCCTTTCTTTCTCAGAAGAAATGGTGCATCAGGCTTGTGTTTTGGCCCAGGCCACCTCTGACCTTGTCAATGCCATCAAAGCTGACGCGGAGGGAGAGATGGACCTGGAGAACTTGCGCAAGCTGCTGAGCACAGCCAAGTTTCTAGCTAATGCCACTGCCAAGATGGTGGAGGCTGTGAAGGTTTGTGGTGCGCAGGAGGATGGGCACTGGCTCCAGCCCCTTCCAATGCCATTGGCTTGGTGCTGCAGAGGGGTCAAGCAGCTTCTGGGTTAGGGAGCAGTTCCCAGAGTAAGGTCCTACACTGAGCCAAGGACCTGTGCAATGGAGCGGGGCTCCTCCTAAAGCTGCAGGTAGTAGCAGAGGAGCTGTTAGCTCTCCTGCAGCTGAGCTGTCTGGGAGAGGCTTCGGGCATATCCTTAGCATTGTAAGCAGCTGGGCTGCCTTGGGGGGTGTTTCCTGGCATCAGGCCAGAGCACAGCCACTGCTGTCAGAACAAGGGACCTGATGGCCCCTACAAGGTGTGATGGGTTTCCTGCTTTCTCCAGGGAGCTGCAGCCCACCCAGACAGTGAGAAGCAGCGGCTGCGCAAGGCAGCAGAGGGGCTCTGCATGGTGACCAACACCGCAGCTCAGAACGCCATCAAGAAGAAGCTTGTGCACAAGCTGGAGGTGAGACACTGGCCAAGGGGCTGTGGAGGGTGAGCAGGCACGGTCAGTGAATGAGACCTGGCTGCGAGCCCCTGTATCTCTGAGCTTTCTGGAGGGATAAAGTCCTTTTCATGTACAGTATCCATGCTGCATCCCACAGAGACCTGCTTCCTTCCCTTCCTTTGTGTGCACTGTGATGCTTTGGGATGCCGGGCATCAAGAGTGCTAGGGATGCTCCGTTGTTGCAGGTGTAGGCATGGGAGAAGAAGCTTAAGGGGAGCTGGGCCCTGGTGCATGGCAAGGAGGCTCTGGGGAAGGCTGCCCTGCTGCTGGTGCTAACCTATGCCTCCCTCCACCAGCACGCAGCCAAGCAAGCCACCACCTCCACCACCCAAACCATCGCAGCTGTGCAGCATACTGCTGCCTCCAACAAAAACCCCGCTGCACAGCAGCAGCTGGTACAGAGCTGCAAGGGCCCAAGCCAGATCCTGGCATCTCCTGCACCACCTGTCCCTGTCCCTTCTCCCATCAGCCACGCCAGAGCTCCATGCTTGGCCTCAGTGGGCAGGCAGACCTTGGAGTCCTTGTGCAGCTCTCCCAGGAGCCAGTCTTCTGGTCACTGGTCCCAGATTAGATCCATGGGGAGTACTGTCTCCTCCAAGCTGAGCCTCTCCAGTGACTCTCCTCTCTGGCAGGTGGTGGCAGAGCAGATCCTGATGCTAGTGCAGGGTGTGTGAGGAAGCCAGTCCCAGCTGGACAGCCCCAACTGACTTATTGCTGCCAGCCAGAACTTTCTGTATGTACTCATACTATCTGGAGACTCCCATGCTAGCTCCAGCACAGGTGTTATAGCTTTCATACCATGCTTGGCCTTCCTAAGGTACTGGGAAACCTACTGCATGTGGGTGGCAGAGAGATGCTGCATGTTTGTCCTCTTCTCATGGCTTTTGGCCCTGCAGCCTGGTGTGAAGATGGTAGCTGCAGCCAAGGCCACTGTCCCCACCATCATAGACCAAGCCTCTGCAATGCAGCTCAGCCAGCATGCCAAGAACTTGGCCACAGCTCTGGCCGAGATCCGTATGGCCACCCAGAAAGTGAGAGGCTGGGTCCTGTTGTGCTGCAGAACCCCAGCTATGCAGAGCAGGGTGGGGATGATGGGGGCAATGGGGACAGCCTGGTGGCAGGTCATGGTCTCTGCTGCAGCAGGATGAGCTCAGCAGTCACCCTGCTCACCTTCCCTTCTCCCCCATCAAAGGCTCAGGAAGCGTGTGGACCCCTGGAGACAGACTCTACTGGGTCTTGTGCAGAGCCTGGAGAGGGACTTGCAGGAAGCTAAGGCAGCTGCCCATGACAGCAAACTCAAGCCTCTGCCAGGAGATATGGTGAGGATGTGGGATGGATGCTGTGCCAGGGTAGCTGCTGGAGTGGAGGCTGGAAATACAGCCCACCAGCATGTCCCCACTCTCTCCCCCCCCCCCTCCCCCCCGATGGAGAAGTGTGCCCAGGACTTGGGGAACAACATGAAAGCCATCAGCTCTGCCATTGCTCACCTGGGAGAGGTGGCCCGGGGAAAGGAGAACTATGCAGGTACTGGCCTCTGCACTGGGGCTGGGAGAGGGGAGGGGGCTGTGCTGGCAGCAACTGACCTCTCCATCCCTCCAGGGATTGCTGCCTGAGAGGTGGCCCAGGCCCTGCGCTTGCTCAGCCAGGCCTCCTGCATTGTAGCAGTTAGCACCCCTGACTCACAGGTGCAGAGTGCCATGCTGGAGTGTGCTGGCAATGTCATGGATAGAGCCAACAACCTCATCAAGGAGACTCAAAGAGATGGCTAAGCCCGGTGATCCAGAGAGTCAGCAGCACCTGGCTCAGGTGGAGGGAGCCCCAGTGCCCCCTGCCAGCTCACAGGAAGGGCGTGGGGCTGGCTGGGGGGATAGTGACCAGTCTTTGCTTCTCTACAGGTGGCCAAGGCAGTGTCACAGGCCCTGAGCCGCTGCATCAACTACCAGGACAGTGGGATGTGGATGCTGCCATCTGCATAGTGGGAGAGGCCAGCAAGAGGCTGCTTGTGGATTCCGTGAGCTGAGCCGGGTCAGGAGGGTTAAGGGGGAAGTCTTGTAGGGATGCAAGCCAGTCCGTCCACACTGAGTTCCTCTCTAGCGTGTCCCCAAGTAGGTGCTAGATCTTCATCATCCATTTTCATCCTCTTTGCTCCCTCTCCTAACCCTTCTCCCTGCCTCCGGTTCCTTCCCAGCACCAAGAGCTTCCAGGAAGCACAGAGCCAGCTGAACTGGGCAGCCATGGGGCTCAACCAGTCCGCCAATGAGCTGGTGCAGGCACTGTGTGGCACCTCTCAAGACCTGGCCACATCCTCCAGCAAATTTGGGCAGGACTTCAAAGAGTTCCTGCAAGTGGGAGTAGAGATGGCCAGCCAGTTCCCAGTGAGAGCAAATGCCCATTGGGGGATTCTGGGTACAGTGAGAGGTTTGGGATGGCTGGGAAGGCAGCTGACCACAGGCAGGGTGGCCGGGCAGTGGTGGTTAGGGTGGCTGTGGCCAACGCAGCCGGTGGGATGGGGGTCTGGGGCTGTGCAAAATTGCAGCAGCAGGGGAAAAGTGGCTTGGGTTGGATCAGTGAGTGTTGCTGCCTTATCCTTGCTGTTGGTGGATGAAGGGAACTGACTCAGCTTGGAAACCACCAGAGAAGACCAAGGGTTGGTGTGGAGCTTGGAAACCTGTTGCAGGTAACTCTTCTTGGCTCCTTGCAGAATAAGGAAGACCAGGTACAGGTGGTGTCGAACTTGAGCATCTCCATGTTCTTTAGTGAGCTGCTGCTGGCTGAAAAGGCAGTCTCTGCCAACCCGGCAGCTCCCAACCTCAAGAATCATCTGGCAGCAGCAGCATGGTAGGGAGGAACCGCTCCCTGTGAGCTGTTTACTGTAGCAGTGGGACTGGGTGATGGAGCCAGTGTTGATCCGTGGGTGTGTCTCCCCTGTCCCCAGCAGGGCCATGACTGACAGCATTAACCAGCTGATCACCATGTGCACCCAGCAGGTGCCTGGCCAGGAGTGTGACAGTGCCCTGTGGGAGCTGGAGGTGAGAAGCCACATCTTTCCAAGGCAGTGGAGGGGCTGAGATGGTTGGGTGTTGAGATGGTGAGGAAGGGGCAACTGTGCCCCACTGTGAGGGGTGGGAAGGAGCAAAGAGGAGGTGCAAGTGGAGGGCATGGACCCTGGATGTTACACCTGTGTCCCTGCAGACAGTGAAGGAGCTGTTGGAGAGCCTCACCCAGACCATCAATGACATATCCTACTTCAACTGCCTCAATAGCCTCATGGTGAGCCCTGAGTTGGGGGCAGAGGTTTGGGGAAGGATGTGAGGACAAAAGGAAAGGTGGTTCCTTCCCTGTTGATGAAGCACGGTGAGCTCTGAGCCTGGGAGCACTGTGGGAGTGGGAGGTGGTCTCAAATTGGTGCATGGTGTGTCCTGCAGGTGCTGGGTGAGTCCATGGCTGGCATCTCCCAGAATGCCAAGAACAGCAAACTATCAGAGTTCAGCAAGTGCTGCCTCCAAAGCTCTCTGTGGGCTGACAGAAGCAGCTGCACAGGTGAGATACACTTGGTCCCAGCCCCAAATGTTATGCCTGGTGCATAGTTGCTGTACACACCCCTCCCCTGCCCTTCTAAGCCTGGCCCTGTGGGACAGTGCTGCTAGTCTCTTCCCCAGCCCATGCCTGCTCTGAGCCTCCCCACTGCACACAAGCTCTCATTATCTCCTTTGTGCTTCCAGGCTGCCTACCTTGTGGGGGTATCAGACCCCAACAGCCAGGCTGGACAGCAGGGCTTAGTAGACCCCACTCAGTTTTCCAGAGCTAACCAAGCCATCCAGATGGCCTGCCAGAACCTGGTGGACCTTGCCTGTACCCAGTCCCAGGTGAGCATGAAGTGGGGCACAATTACAGGCATTTTCTTGCACAGAAAGGGAGTGTGAGCCTAGCAGGAAGAACTGTGTCCCAAGAGTTGGCCAAAATTATGGGTGGTGTCTCATCAGGCCCTATCAGCTGTACTGGGAACTATCTGGCAATAGTGACAGTCCAGATGGGGGATGTATGGGTGTGCAGGACCATGATGATCCTTCTTGGGTCCCAAGTCACTGGTGCCTTGTGTGGGGCTGGCAGGAAGGGAGATCTGCAGAGATGGGGAGATGTGGTGGTTCCTTCCTCACCCTGCTCTTCCCCTCAGATGCTGTCAGCAGCCACCATTGTAGTGAAGCACACCTCAGCCCTGTGCAACACGTGCCATCTGGCCTCCTCCTGCACCACCAACCCTGTGGCCAAGCGCCAGTTTGTCCAGTCAGCCAAGGAGGTGGCCAACAGCACAGCCAACCTGATGATCATCAAGGTGCAGTCTCCCTGCTGGGGTGCAGTGGTGGGGATGGGATTTGAGGCATGGTGGTGGCTGGATTACTGCCTTGGTCTCTCTGCATCAGGCCCTGGATGGTGCATTCAACAAGGAGAATCAGGAGTGGTGCCACACTGCCACCACCTCTCTCATAGAAACTGTGGATAACCTGACAGCCTTTGCCTCCAACCCGGAGTTTGCCATCGTTCCTGCCCAGATCAGCCTGGAGGGTGCTGCAGGGGCAGGAGGGGATGGCCCAGCTGTGACAGTGGCTGCTGAAGGGTGGGGAGGAGCTGTGACACCCCCTGAGCTTGGGATGAGGCCCCAGTGTGGGGCTGGAGCTTGGGGGTATGCAATGGGGAGGTGGCAGCAAGCCTTGGGCTTCAAGAGGCTGCTCTGAGGTGAGGGTTGTGGGAGGGGGTAACTTCCCATGCACAGTCCCTCATGTGCATTGCCAGCCCATTGTCTCCTCATGCAGGGGTGCAGAGCCATGGAGCCCATCATCTCTTCAGCTAAGACCATGCTGGAGAGCTCTGCTGGCCTTATCCATGCTGCCCGCTCTCTGGCTGTCAACCTCAAGGACTTGCCACAATGGCTGGTGCTGGCCAGCCACTCTCACACTGTCTCGGACTCCATCAAGAAGCTTATCACCAACATGAGGTGAGGCAAGTCCTGCCCACTTGGCCATGGCCCTGTCCCTACTGGTGGATACCCCTGCTCAGGCTCTCCCCAGAGACATTTTGGCTCATCTTCTTGGCCGCTGCTGAGGGAAGGAAAGGGATGGGAAGGAAGATGCCATCCCTCATGCTGTACAGGAGCTGCTTTTCAAGCCCTGGCACAGGTTGATGGGGACACATGCTGGTGTGCCTGGGCTCTCACACCAGGTTGCCCCCAGCCCAGGAGAAGGGGTCCTGCTCCTCACCAGCACCAGCTGGGGCTGGGGATGAAGGGGTGGCATAGTGTCTGCCAGCACCAGGCTGATCTGTCTGTCATGCAGGGACAAAGCTCTGGGACATCGGGAGTGTGACAAGGCCATCAAGCTGTTGAACAGATGCATACGGGAGGTGGACCAGGCCTCTCTCACTGCCATCAGCCAGCTCCCCAAGAAGATATCTCCCAGGAGGTGGGTTGGGGACATGCTGCTGCAAGCTCAACTGGGGTGGATGTCCCTCCCCTGGCTCTCAGCAGTGTATAGTGACCCCAACCCCACTGCAGCCTCACACAATGCCCTCTTTTTGTGACAGGCTTTGTGCAACCAGATGATCATGGCTGTTCAGGAGATCAGCAACCTGATTGAGCCTGTAGCCAGTGCAGCACAGGCTGGGGCACAAGGTAATGCAGGGATGGGGAGCTGTAAAAGACTGCACCAGTGAGATCCACCATCACCACAGCAGATGTGTTGTCTCAACATTGCTATGGCAGGAAACTCATGCCATCACCACAGTGAATGATCTAGCTATATGTTGTTTAAGGCAGGAAGATAACACCACTGCCACTGCAGAGATTTTTCTATACATTGTTAAGGGAGGAAACAGACTGATGCCATGGAGCAACAGGGGAGGCTGATCCTGCAAAACTTAACCAAACCCCTGTGCATGCACCCAGACCTGGGGTCAGGGGGATCAAGGTGCCTGGAGGCCCCTGAGGACCACCTGATAACATTGAGTACATACATCATTGCTGGGTGGAAGGTGTGGTTAAGCAGAACAGCTTGTAACAACTCTATAAAAGAATGGAACCAACTAACATTGGACAGAATGTTCCCCCACCAGACTTGGAAACGAATCAGACTGTTGGGACACCACAGCTCTGGAATGGTAGCTATTGCTGTCCACTCTTTTTTTCCTTCTTTCTTTCCTTCCTTTATCTCTCATTCTCTCTCCCTTTGCATTTGCAGATTTATTGTTGGGCAAATAAAGTTCCTTGGCTCTTGGCTCCGTTTTGAGTCTTAATTCTGTTCCCGAGAATACAAACAGAACCACGCTCTGGTCTCAGACTGGTATGCGACAGGAGCTGCTGATGAGGTGCTCAGTGCACATGGAGGAACTTGCAGTGGGAGGAGAGGCACAGGGAAGGTGCTGGTGCTGACACTTCTTCCCTCAGTGTCCCTGATGGTTCAGTACTTTGAGCCATTCATTATAGCAGCTATCGGCACTGCCTCCAAAACGCCCAACCACCAGCAGCAGATGAACCTCTTGAACCAGACCAAAGCACTGGCTGTCTGCCCTGCAGATGATGTATATGGCCAAGGAGGTTGGTAGGAACCCAAAGGTAAGCAGGAGGGACATGTGTCAACAGCATGCTCCCCTTCATGTGTGGGTGCTGCATGAGCAGCTTGGCTGCATGCCATGTGTATTCTAGACACAGAAACCTGGCCAGGGCTGCCATAAGTGTGTGGCATCCCCAGCAGGAGATAAGCTGCTGCCTGCTTTCCCTCGCTTTGACTCATCCTTGCAGCAAGCTGTCCACACCCAGGAGGCTCTGAAGGAGGTCACACAGATGATGAAGGAAGCAGTGGAGGACCTGACCACCACCCTGAATGTGGCAGCTAGCGCTGCAGGTGTCGTGGGGGGCATGGTGGACTCCATTACCCAGGCCATCAACCAGGTGAGGGGAGCACAGAGAGGACCTTGCCAGGGCTGAGAGTAGAGGAGAGAAAGAATCAGCCAAACCTTACAAGGTCTCTGGGCTGGGACTGGAGCCAGCCTCTCCTGATGGTCTCCTGCAGCTGAATGAGGAGCCAATGGGTGAGCCAGAAGGGACCCTTGTGGACTATCAGACCACAGTTGTAAAGATGGCCAAGGCCATTGCAGTGACTGTGCAGGAGATGGTGAGTGCAAGCAAGCCTGTCACCACAGAACAGTGCTTGCCACCCCCACAGGGCAACCACCTTCCTTGCTTGTCCATCCTAGAATAGGGCCCCTCCACTGTTGCGATGGAGGGAAGACACAGTCACTCAATATGAGTGATCAGCAGACTTCCTTTATTGTCCCTTACAGTCACCTTTTATGCCTTGTTATAATTAGCTCATACATATTACAAAAGTTAAGCTCATTATTGGTTAGTTGCCTAAATACCAAGCCCGCCCCTAGTTTCTCTTCTGTAGTTATCTGTTCCCTCCTGCAACATTCTTTTCCCACCGCGATCTTCCTGTTATTGTGTAACAAAAACAGCCAAAGACGGTGTATTTTGCTTTACTTCAGATAAGCTGAGAGCAGTGTGCATTTTTGTCCAGCCAGCTGGACTATGTCTATGTGACCCTTTTCAGCTAGCCAGTTATCCACACTCCACCTCCTGCTCTTCTTCCATCAGCAGGTCACCAAATCCACCACCAACCCAGATGATTCGGGAATACTGGCTAACCAGCTCACCAATGACTATGGGCAGCTGGTGCAAGAGGCCAAGCCGGCTGCACTCACCACTGAGAACAAGGAGGTGCAAGCATGGGGTGTGCTATGGGGCAGAGCAGGGTCTGCTGGGGCATGAGAGCAGAGGATAGGGGCACTCAAACCTCCTGTTGGAGCTGGGAGCAGGCAGCATTCAGACCTCCCTTGCAACACTGTGTGGAAATGTGGAGCAAAGCCTTATTTCTTTTTTCCTCCTTCTGAGTTGGGAGGATGGGGAGAGAGGAGCTGGGTGGCTGGTGTTTCCCAGCAAGTATCACAGATGTGGGGCTTAGTTCCTAGCTGACACTCTCACACGTCTTCCCCTCCAGATCAGCTTCCACATCAAGTGCCAGGAGCTGGGTCATGGTTGCACTGCCTGGTCACTAAGGCTGGAGCCCTGCAGTGCAGCCCCAGAGATGCCTACACCAAGAAGGAGCTGATAGAGAGTGTGTGCAAGGTTTCTGAGAAGGTGAGCAGCCCAGAGAGAGGTGCAACGGCGTGGCAAGGTAGGAGGGATGCTGGATTGAGCCATACGCCCTTGGGCCATCGCACTGGGTTCTGCCCTGGTCCTGTTGGGCTCTCTTGGCTCTCTGGTCCAATTCAGCTGATGGGGTGGAGGATGGATCCCCCTCTCCGGGCACTTGTAACAGCAGCTTGTGCTGTGATGGGTGAGTGCAACATCCAGGTGCTGCCTGCTGACATGCTGATGATGTCCCGCCAGGGAAGACTAATCTACACGCTGGTGGCAGCCCAAGGCCCTCCAAATCAGTTCTTGCAGTGATAGGTGTAGCATTTGCTGTGTCTCTAGCCAGCCTGCAGCTCATGCTGGGTGATCAATCTCTCCTGTACCTTTTGCTGGCATGATGGAAAGCATCTTGTCCATCAGTCAATCTAAAGAGCACGCCTTCTGAACAACAGACAAAAATATGGCTAAAAAAGCTAGTTGATAAGGGTAGAGTAGCAATGCTTGTAAGCAAGGTTACAAAAGCAAAACAAACACTTGTTCATAGTGCCTGGCACATGTCTGCATGCTCAGGGCCTCCTACAAGTCCTTCCTTTCCAATAGGAAACATGTTCTCCTATGAGTGCTTGCCCAAGTACAGAAATTGAGTTGAGTAGTTAAAGAAGGAATGATCTGTGATGTTCTCATGTCCGTTGTGCAAACCTTATTAATTTGGAAACTAGCAGAGTCCAATATCTCCTGGACTCCCAAACATGATAGGTACAAAGTAAAATATATGGAAGCTAAGAAGATGCGTCCAGACCACACAATTCCCGATTCCCCTCCTTGCTATGAAGCAGCTCCGTCCTGGGGAGATGTCAGAAGAGGTATGTGATGGGGATTGCCTGAACCTGCTCTGCTCCCCCAGTCACTCTGCTCTTACCCTGCAGGTGTCTCATGTGCTGGCAGCCCTGCAAGCTGGGAACCGTGGGACACAAGCCTGCATCACAGCAGCCAGCACTGTTTCTGGCATCATTTCTGACCTTGACATCACCATCATGTTTGCCAGAGCAGAACCCTCAGGTGGGAGAACTCTGAGACTTTTGCTGACTGCAGGTACCTGGGTGCCTCACCCAAACTCTGCTCAGCCAGAGATAGGGGGGCAGGCTACGTTCTGCAATCTCTCGTCTTTCTGAGCTGTGCACCAGCCTCAAGGAGAGCTTCAGGTTCAGGTCACGCTGGCTTTGTTTTCCCTCCAGCTCATGCATACAGAAGGCAGGGTCTAGAGTCTCTCTACACCCCAAGGAGCATGTGTGTGCGTAAAGGGCTGTGTCCTCTCTGACTCCCTTCTTCTCCCTAGGGAAGGCATCTTAAAGACAGCCAAAGTGCTGGTGGAAGCCACCAAGGTGCTGGTGCAGAATGCCATGGCCAGTCAGGATAAGCTAGCCCAGGCTGCTCAGTCCTCTGTGTCCACCATCACCCACCTGGCAGAGATGGTGAAGCTGGGTGCTGCCAGCCTGGGATCTGAAGACTCAGAGACTCAGGTGGGATGGGGTGTGTGAGGTGACTGGAGGCTACTCATAGTTGGGTTGAAGGTGGTGTGTGGTGCTCTGGACTAGACTCTGTGCGTTGTGGAGAGGGTTGGCTGGGCTTTGGGTGGCGCTGGCTGAGCTGGACTCTGTATATACCATGTGCCCTGGTGTCCTGGTTTCAGCTGGTATAGAGTTAACTTTCTTCTCAGTAGCTAGTACAGTGCTGTGTTTTGACTATTGATGTGAGAACAATGTTGATAACTGCACTGATGTTTTTAGTTGTTGCTGGGTGATGTTTATACTAAGTCAAGGACTTTTCGGTTTCTTGGGCCCTGCCAGTGAGAGGGCTGGAGGGGCACAAGAGACTGGGAGGGGACACAGCCAGGACAGCTGACCTAAACCAGCCAAAGAGGTATTCCATACCATGGGATGTCATGCTTGGTATATAAACTGGGGGAAGAAGAAGGAAGGGGGGAACATTCGGCATTATGGTGTTTGTCTTTCCCGAGTAACCGTTGCGCATGTTGGAGCCCTGCTTTCCTGGGGATGGCCGAACACCTGCCTGACCATGGGAAGTAGTGAATGAATTCCTTGCTTTGCTTTGCTTGCGTGCGCGGCTTTTGCTTTACCTATTAAATTATTCTTATCTCAGCCCTTGAGTTTTACATTCCTTTCTGATTCTCTTCCCCATCCCTCTGGGTGAGGAGTGAGCAAGCGGCTGCGTGGTGCTTGGTTGCCGGCCGGGGTTAAACCACGACACCTGGGGTGTCCAAATTTCCCGCTGTTTGGCCACACCAGCCCCAGCCTGAGTGTGACCATAGCCAAGCTGTTGCCCTGGTCTTGTTCTCCCACAGGTAGTCCTTATCAATGCTGTGAAGGATGTGTCCAAGGCACTTGGGGACCTGATCAATGCCACCAAGGTAGCTGCTGGAAAAGCTGGGGATGACCCTGCTGTCTGCCAGCTGAAGAACTCTGCCAAGGTCTGAGCTGGACATGATGGGAAGGAGGGGATGGGGCAGGGGGTCTTCTCTGCCTGTCTGGGGGCAGGAGGAAAACTGGGGGGCAGTCAGGGCAAGGGGGGGAGGAAGTGGCTCATAAAAGGTGGAGTACAACATGCAAAGGAGGCATTGATGGGAAAACAAGATGCGGTGGTGTGAGTAGAGTATGGAGATGGGGCAGTTTTGGACCAAACCATGGGGAGAGGGACAGGTGCTGGCAGCAGCCCAGAGCTTACATGGGGCTTCACCTGGTGCTCTTCTCCATTCCTTAGGTGATGGTGACAAACATCACTTCCTTGCTGAAGAGAACGAAGGCCATTGAGGATGAGGCCACAAAGGGGATGCGGGCACTGAGGCCACAATAGAACACATATGCCAAGAGCTGGTAGTGAGTACAGCTGTGATGACACAGTTGCCGTCCTGCCTGCCAGCTGCCCCCATGCCTCACCAATGCCTCTCACCTCACAGGTCTTCAATCCTCCCTTCAGTCCTCCCCTGTGCCTCCTGCCAAGGTCTCCACCCCAGAGGACTTCATCCATATGACGAAAGGCATCACAATGGCCATGGCCAAATCAGTGATCACTGGCAACCTGTGCCAGCAGAAGGACATCACTGCCACAGAGTACCTGAGCAGCTGTGCCATTGCAGATATGCTGCATGTCTGCAAGGTATGGCAGGGGTCAGCAGGGGACATGGGTCTAACATGAGTTTGTGGGGGGCAGTGTGCACCCCGTAGGGGAGGTGCCTGGATGTGAATCAAGGTTTGCTGCCTCCAGGCTTCAGGAAGCCACCTACCACCCAGAAGTGAGTGGGGATGTGTGGCAGCAGACACTGCGCTTTGGCAAGGAGCACACTGATGGTTACCTGGAGCTGCTGGAGCATGTGCTGGTGGTTAGTGTCCCCATCCCAGTTTCCAGGGTGTGCAGAGGCTGCCCGTGGATGCCAGGGTACTCCCCAAACCCCCAAGGTTCTGCACCTCCTCCCGTTGAGGTCTTTGCACAGCCCCCTTTGTTGCCTGTGCTGGCACAGCATGTGGCTGAGCCCCTACCATGGAAGCAGATGTCAGAGAGATGAACAGACTTTGAAGAAAGGTGTTTGGCTAACAACAAATGGAGATTAACTGGCTGTAAACAGGTGGAGACTGGTAATTTGACAACACAGGAGCAAAAGCCTGAAGCAGCTTCCAGTGAGAGTGGTGGGAGTAAAAGACTTCAGCCAGTGGGAGAGGGACAGTGCCCATGATGGTAGAGGTGATGACTGCAAGTGCCAGTTGTGCCCTTTTGATCCAGTCTTCCTCTAGCTTAGTCATCCTGAGGACTTCAGCTGACTGCTTTAATTAACTTTCCTACAAGATGAATGTAGTTTACAAGAAGCAAATTAATACCACCTTAACCAAGAGAGTGGCAGAAAGGATTCAGTGAGGTCCTCCCAAGCAGTTTGCATTCTTGATGAGACCACAAAGGTGGAGTCAAGGGTGCTGGAGGGATGCATAGACCCACACCTATGGAGCTGCAAGAGACCTCAAACTGGGGTCAGGACAAAGACTGAGGGCAAGTCAGCTCTGCAGCAGGGTTTCACTAAGTTGGTTAGAAGGGCTTGGTAAGAGTGTGCCATTCAGGTTCACCAGAAAAAGCCCCTTTAGGCAGAGGGTAACCAGCACTGGCAGCACAAAGAGGAGGTGGGCAGGAATCAGTGGCTAGAAATTGAAGCTGGTCAGAGGGGAGGTCAAAGGATGGTTTTATCCAAAGGCGGTAACCACTGGGGTGCAGTTCCAAGGGGAGCAGTGAGTTTTCTGTCCTCTGCATCTAGATCAAACATCTGTCTGGAAGATGCTTTAGCCACACATAAGTCATCGCAGCCAAGGCTGTAGTGCTAACGAAAAAATCTCTGGCTGACCTGTTAACAGATGATTGGTGTAATGACTTACTGTGGCAGTGCATGAGGTCAGACTACTTGCAGGAACACACTATTCTGCTGTATTTTGGGTGTAACCGTCCAGCTGCTGTGTGGTATCTTTTGAATATCATATGTACAGTACATCCCCTGAAACATTCACTGGAGGTGCATCTTATTAAGCTCATAGCTTCCAGGCTTCCTTCAGTTCCCAATAGAGATCATTTTTTTTTTTCTTTTTTTTTTTAACGCATCAGAGCAAACAGCAGACTTAATCATGTGGCATTTTGTCTGGATGCACTTATGAAGGCAAACAATCTGTTGCTATATGTCATCAGCTCAAGGACTCAGCCTCGTGCAGCTCTAGTGACTTTGCTGGGATAATAGAATCATTTAGGTTGGAAAAAATCTTTGAGATCATCAAGTCCAACTGTTAACCCAGCACTGGCAAGTCCATCAATAAACCATGTCCCTAAGCACCGCATCTATGTGTTTTTTAAATACCTCCAGGGATGGTGATTCCACCACCTCCCCGGACAGCCTGTTCCAATGCTTCACCACTCTTTCAGTGAAAATTTTTTTCCTAATATCCAAACTAAACCTCCCCTGGCACAACTTGAGGCTGTTTCCTCTTGTCCTGTCACTTGTTATCTGGGAGACTGACCCACCTGTCTACAACCTCCTTTAAGATAGCTGTAGAGAGCAATAAGGTCCCCCCTGAGCTGCTGCCTCCTCTCCAAACTAAACAACCCCAGTTCCCTCAGCCACTCCTCATAAGACTTGTGCTCCAGACCCTTCACCAGCTTCATTGCCCTTCTCTGGACACACTCCAGCACCTCAACGTCCCTCTTGAAGTGAGAGGCCCAAAGCTGAACACAGGATTTGAGGTGCAGATTCACCAGTGCTGAATGCAGGGGGACAATCACTTCCCTAGTCCTGCTGGCCACGCTATTTCTGATACAAGCCAGGATGCAATTGGCCTTCTTGGCCACCTGGGCACACTGCTGGCTCATGCTGAACTGTCAACCAGCACCCCCAGGTCCTTTTCCACTAGGCAGCTTTCCAGCCAAATGGCCATATGTGAGTGAGTCCAGAATAAAGTCATGACCCCCTCAGCCTCTGCAGCACTCTGACCTGTGAAGGCAGGAATTAAGCGCGTGGGTCACATTTATCAGAGCAGCAGGTTCCTGGAAAGCCACAAGCAGGAAGGATCTAGGGGAATTGGAAGGGAGATGCAATGCTGCCTTGCTCCCTGGCAGCAGTAAGACCATTGCTGTACACTGGGTTCCCATGGGAACCAGCACCTTGCATGGAGCATGAACAAGCATGGTTAGGGTTTGAGAAAGGGAGTTATTTGACTCAGAATGGAAAACGTGGCTCCTGGCAGAAGAGTGGGAAAGCCTGCATATTTCACTGGGGAGGGGAAGGAATTTGAACCTCTACAGGGACTTGGTATTTGGTAACAATAGGTTTCTCTCTTCAAAAGCAGAGATATCTGATGGCTGAAGACCACAGCGAAGCAGTTCAGAGTGGGAAGAAACAAAGTGCAAAGGGGGGCAAGGAGAACCGTGACTTTGTGGCTGCTCTGAGTGTAGGTGGCTCCTCCAGCCCCAGGAACCTCTGGGTCTGGGTAGCCAGCCTCTTCCAGCACCCCAGCTCCCCTGGCCCTGATGAGGCTGAAGTATGAGCTAACACTGGCAGCATGGCTCCCCACCTGGGGCCTCTGATCCTTCATTCCTACCTCTCCTCTTGCCTGCCCTTCACCCCCCACCAGAGAGCACCCACCTTCCTGTGCTCCCCATCCCCAGCACCCATGTTTCCCAGCCAGGGCATTCACTGCTGTCTTATCTCTCTTCTCCCTCCCTCCCTCTCTGTCAGCTTGTAAGGCAACATTGGGGTGCCTGCCAGTGTCTAACCTCAGCGTGAGCCTTGCTCATGGTGTGTCTGTATACCCAGCCCTGGGGTGGCACTTGTGTGTGTCTGCAAGGACCCTGGTGTGTGTGTGCACGCACATGTGTACTCACACCTGCTCTAGCTGATGGGGTGGCTGCTGCCTATGCAGTGTGAGTCAGGCCAGCAGTGAGCTCTGCTTGCACATACAGACCCTGCGTGTGTGCACGTGCACATGCCATGGTATGTGCGTGTCTGTCCCCTGCCCTGGTGAAGGACCTCTGTGGCTCTTCCTGCCACCTTGCGTTGGTGGGGCCAGCCCTCCCGGGCTGGGATGTGGGGGCAGCAAGGGGGAAATGCTTCTGGAGTTTGAAATACTTTTTTTTTTTTTTTTTTTTTTGCAAGGGGGAGAAATACTGGAGGGAGTAGCCACTGAATGCAGGAAGGCTTGCATTGAGGGACTTGTCTGCAAGATGTCCCAGAAGTTGTGGATGCTCATCCCATCCTTGGGCAGGAGGAGACCAGGGACCAGCTAGGGTCACTCAAGAAAGCATTGCAGACAATGCCCAATACATACACACATGCAGTGGGGCTGGGGGATCTCACTCTCCTTCCTTGGGGAGCTCACCCTGAACAGGCCAATGGGTCCCCCTCTTTTTCCAGGTGCTTACCTCTCCTCCTTTCCCACAGATCCTGGAAAAGCCAACTCGTGAGCTGAAGTAGCAGCTGGCAGGCTACTCCAAGCATGTGGCCAGCTCTATCACTGAGCTCATCCAGGCATCTGAGGCCATGAAAGGTAAAGATAAGTCCTGCTCAAAGGGGCAGGACTAAAGACTGAGATTAGGGTGGAGGGCTCAGCAGCTACTGGAGGAGGTAGGGCAGGTCAGAAATGAGGTTGTACACAGATTTAACCTGCTTCACTTCCTGGTTTTTTTAGGGATGGAGTGGGTTGACCTAGAAGACCCCACTGTCATGCTGCTGGGGACAGCGGCTGCCATTGAGGCTGCAGCCAAGAAGCTGGAGTAGCTGAAACCAAGGGCTAAACCCAAGGTGTAGTGGTGCTGAGCCCTATACTCAGCTTGGGGTAGGCTGGGGCTCTCCTGCCTGGGCCTTGGCCAGATGTGAAGGGTCACCCATGGGAAGCCCCATCCAACAGCCAGTCTCTCTTCCTGCACTCCTGCTGCCTCCCACATCCTCAGCTGGACCTTCCTTGGGCAGCCTCACACCCTCCTGCTCTCCATGGCCTTTAATCCAGCTCTATGTGTGTCCCCCTCAGCCCCCTGCAACCATCTTCCTTCTCTGTCCCATCTGTCCGAGCACCCCTGACTGGGACTTATGCCCCACTTTTGCCCGCAGCAAGAAGACAAGAGCCTGAACTTTGAGGAACAAATCCTGGAAGCTGCCAAATCCATTGCTGCAGCTACAAGCACCCTGGTGAAGTCAGCCTCAGTGGCCCAGTGAGAATTAGTGGCCCAAGGAAAGGTAAGGCTGGAAGGGAGAAAGAAAATTTAGGGCTGTGGTGGGCTCTCCCTTCTCCCGGAGCTGCTCGCAGCCCTCAGGCCCTGTGGCAAGGAGTGTGTGGGGCAATGAGCTTCACTCCTTTCCTGCCTCACAGGTGGGCATCATCCCTGCCATTGCAGTGGACAATGGACAGTGGTTTCAGGGACTCATTTCAGCCATGAGTATCAAGGTCATGCCTGTGGGATGGGAGGGGACCCTCCTCTCAGCTCTTGCTGCAAAGATGAGGATGCTCTGCTTCTGCACTTCTCTGTGGAAGAAGCAGCCTCACTTCTTGCTCCCTTTCCCACTAGCTGAGACATGGCATGGAAGCTGGTCATCCCCATCCCATATCCCATGACCTCCTTGGGGCCAGTCTGGGCATATCCTCTCTGGGGGAGGCTCCTGCCACACCCCTGACAGCCTCTCTCGCCACAGGCATGCATGGTAGCTGCTGCTACCAACAACCTGTGTGAAGCCACCAATGCAGCAGTGCAGGGCCATGCCAGCAAGGAGAAGCCAAGCAGGTGGCTGCCTCCACATCACAGCTCCTGGTGGCCTGCAAGGTGAAGGCTGACTGTGACTCAGAGGCCATGAACTGGCTCCAGGTGAGTCCCAGGCTGCCCTCCAGCCCCAGCTGCCTCCTCCTGGTTACTTGAGAGGTGGTTGGGAGTGGGGTGAGGGCACGTGGGACTTCAGGATGGGGCCCTCCACAGCAGATGTGTCTCCCCAAGGCTCATGCTCCCTAACTGTGTGTATCAGTGGGGAGCTTGTTGGGGTGCATGCTCCAGATAGCTTGGACTTTACTGCTACTGCATGCTGGGCATATGTGTGATGCTAGGCTGCTGAGCTTAGGGGCATTCAGGGCTGATGAACTGGCATGGAAATGCCTGAAATGTGTGCACTGGATCCCTGGTATTCAAGAGGTTAATGTTTGGGGGGCATGTTTTGTAGCACTCAATCCTCAGAGGCCATGGCACACAAGAAGTTAATACCTACATGTTGGGAGGTTAATGCATGGTTCCAGCAATGGTTCCTCAGGGCGAAGGGCTGGAGGGTCAGCAGGGCTGCCCCCCAGTCCCTGCCCCCCAGCTCAGACAGGAACTAGAGCCCAGCTGGGAACAGCAGTGCCTGATATGGTCATGAGTGGGTGGTAGTAGTGCAGCAGCAAGCCATGTGCAGGGGTCCTCAAACTACGGCCCGAGGGTTGGATACAGCCCCCCAGAGTCCTCAATCCGGCCCCCGGTATTTACAGAACCCTCCCCCCCCCCCCCCCCCCCCCCCCCCGCTGGGGGGGGAAACCAAGCAGCCGCAGATGACTGCCTGCCACTTCATCCGCACGCCGGCCCCCTGTTTAAAAAGTTTGAGGACCCCTGGTATAAAGGAATCCCTGCCTGCAGCTCCCAGCATGCCCTCCTGCTTGCCAGTCTGATCTGAGGCAGGGGTTCCTTCTCATCCCCCCAGGCAGCTGTTGTGCCCTGGGGCTGGGACTTAGGCTGCTGCTCCCTCTCTTCCCTGCTGCAGGCTGCCGGCTATGCAGTGAAGAGAGCATCAGACAATCTGGTGAAGGCAGCACAAAAAGCAGCTGCCTTCCAGGATCATGATGAGACAGTGGTGGTGAAGGAGAAGATGGTTGGGGGAATTGCACAGGTGAGGAGTGGGGCCGCTCTCAATGGAGCAGAGGTGGCTCTGGCTGTCTGCCACCACAGCCTATGTGCTCCTGTCTCAGGAGCATGTCCTACCACCCACTGGCACAGGGCACATCTCTGTAGAGCCTCAAAAAAATGGTGCAGATGCATCCTTCCCACCCAGTGCCAATTCAGTGCTGTGGCTTTATCCTTGTACTGCTGTGTGTAGCAGCAGGCACAGCCGGTGACCATGCATGCTCCCAGGAGCATAATGCCCTGGCTTCTCCTTGGCATGGTGCCTTCACTATCCTTGTGTCCAGGACACGTGAAGGGCAGAGCATTTGGTAAGGGGTGAGAGCTGCCTGGTATGGGCTGCCACATATCCCAGCACTGCCTCCCAGCCACGGGCTTGCAGCTGAGACCCTCCCCAGAGTGTGTGGGGCTGAGCCCCAGGAGCTCTGCTGCTCCCCATTATCTCTGGAGGACTGCAGTCCCACTGTAGGGATAGTAGCCCTCATGCCTGGGGCTATGCCAGCCTAGGGAGACTGTGGCTGTGATGGGGGAAAAGCAGCAGCCCAAGAGCCCAACTCTGGGCTCAGCATTGCCACAGCGGAGGCTCTGGCCATCCCCAATGGAGACAGTTGTGACCCTAGAGTGCTCGCCATGCTCTTCTGGCAGATCATCACTGCCCAAGAGAAAATGCTGCGCAAGGAGCAGGAGTTGGAGGAGGCGTGGAAAAAGCTGGCCACGATCCGGCAGCAGCAGTACAAATTCCTGCCCTTGGAGCTGCAGAATGAAGAGCAGAACTGAGTCCTGCACCCTTCCACCACTTACCACACAGACTGCTGCCTACCCACTCCTATTTAAGACAACCTTCCTCAAACAAAGGGCTGCCTGGGCTAGACCAGAGCTCTGCTCGCACCCAGAGTGCTAGGACTAACCTAGTCACCGCTCATTGGCACCACACCAGCAACTGTGCTTTGCCACCCAGCCCACCTTCCCATGCACACCCAGGGCATGGCCAGAGCACCTCAAGGGGCCTAACTGGAGTGAGAGCTGGGGCTGCACCAGCTCAGAGCTCACCCACCAGACCCAGAGGCTGGGGGGCTGGAGAGCTCCCCAGCATGGGGAATGTTTCCATGTGCATTCATCATTCCCACTTGTGTTCCTTTCTTCTCTCTCCTCTGCATGGGAGGGGAGAGGCGGGCAGCTTGCCCTCTGTGCAATGGGGTGCAGGGAGCAGCATGGTCCTTCACTGAGCTCTTGCATGGAGCTGCCTTTCACCTCCAGTGCCCTATTGCTGGCTAAATCTCCCTCTTCCTCCCCAGCTTCCCTGGGAGACACCAAGCACACACACACACACACCCCATGAGCATCTTCTTCAGCCTGGGCCCCTCCTGGGAGGTCTGGAAGCTGCACTGCCTCTACTCAGGGTGGGGGAATGCAATGGGTTTGCCCCTGGAGCTGCTCTTTGCCTTCCCACCGGGCTTTTCCCCCTTGTGGCCCCAGCCAGCTCTGCCCTGTTCTTCTTTCCCAAGTGCCTGCATCATTTTCCAAGACCTGCAGTATTTTTGGAACTTTTTAGTTTCTCTAGTATTGAACCTGCAGCTTTTAACATACATTTATTAAGCTTCCCCTATTAAACATTGGAGGAAACCAGCTTTCCCCTGAGACTCTGGCCTGGGAGGTGTCAATGTCTCCTTGGAAAGACATGTTCATCAATAAAATCTAGTTTTCCTTCTTTCTCACCACCTGTGTATCAACATCAATGGGACCTCCTAGGAGAAATGAGGGGCTGGTAGGCAGAGAGGCCCACAGGCACCTGCCCTCAGGATTCAGGGGAGGGAATGCTTTCTGGGTGCTTATACAGTATGGAAAATATTCAAGGCAGGCCTGGCCCTTGGCATCTGGCGGGCTGGACTCCTGCTGCTAGCCATGTGCTCACCCTCACAGGTGCTGCTGGGGGGATACTGCTGCACAAGGGGGCCCTGGGTTTTTTGTTGCTGGGGGATTTGGGGCTTCAGGGTGGGAACCAGACAGGTTCCTGGTAATTTTCCTGATACCAGCTGAAAATATCCCTGGTGGGGGACCCCTGGTCACCAGCAGCCCACCGGTGGGGAAGTGGCAGTGCCTGGCATGCAGCAAGACCAGGAATGGGTCTGGAGCCCTCCCAGCTGCTGGCACTGAGGTCACTTCCTGAAATAGCCCCTTGGGGCCAACCTGTGTGGGTGGCAGCTGTCCTGAGCATGTCCCCACCTGTTCATACCCTGTCACTCAGCAGGGGTTTGGAGTGCCCAAGCAGTGGTGGGGCAGACAGGGATGCTGTAGGGTGGAACAGGGACACAGCTAGACTGGCATGTGTCCCCTGTCTCTAGGACCTGTCCACAGCAGCATGAGTTACAAGCATCATGAGTAGCAATGGCAGCATCACTACCAACGACCCTCTGTCCCCCTGCAGGCACATCCCTGGGGATGCATGTAGAGGAATGAAGCTGGGTTAATTAGCATTGATAATATACAGCTGTGGGCTGGCTTCAGGGGCGGTGGGTTGGCTGATGTAGATAAGGTGCAGCTGTGGCTGGTTCTGTTAAGTGGTTGGGCAGCCAATGAAAAGAGAGCAGCTAAGGAAGAGATGAGAGGATATGTGTCTTAGGTGAGGAGAGACTAGGAGCAGGCAGCAGAGGGACTGGTATGAAGAGTATGTTGGTATGAGATGGTAAAAGACCTTGTTACAGCTGGCTAGTTGGGAGAGTGCTGTGACAGATGCAGAGGGGCTGTCCCCTCCTGGGATGCTCACCCCTGGCCAGGCTCCAGGGTGAATTTGTGGCTCTTGCAGGCATCCCAGTCCTCCCAGGTGTCCCCTGACAATCTGTTCTGGCCTGACCTGATACCAGGCTCTCACCCAGGTATTGGCTGCACACAGGGCCCCTCTGAGTGACCAGCAAGGATGGCAAGTAGGTGCAGCATGGCAGCAGCCCCAGCCTCATCCAGACAGCCCTGGAGCCCCAGGGGCTCCGATGTCCCTGGCACAAGGCTGCAAGTGCATGTGCACACACACATGCACACTCCCCCCACCCTGGCTGTGTTCTCTAGGCTGGGTGGGGTACAGGCAAGGGGTGGTGGCACAAACACCAGGGGAGGGACATGGGGTGTAACTCACCCTGGCCCCCTAAATCTCTCCTGCTGGGGTGAGAGATTATTTTGGTAGGTAGGTTTGAGCAAGCACGCACAGGGGCTTGGAGCTGGGACACTGCAGTCATGAGGCATCAGCACCTCTGTGGGGATTCAAAACTGGCTGAGCTGGAGGTGGGCAGGGAAGCCACAGCCCAACTTCTCAGGGAGCCCAGGGACAGGGCGAGACACTGAGGCATAGGTTGCACTAGGAAGTTCCTGTTAGGTGGTGGGACAAGCCTTTCCCCAGGAGGGATGGTTGGACACTGGAGTGGAACATGGAGGGGAGATCCCCAACCTTGGAGACCTTAGCCTGGGGTAGGGCTGGGCATGGGGCAGCAAAGGGAGGGATGTGCACCCACAACCCTCTGCACCCCATTGTCCTGGAGGCCACCCCAGAAGACAGCTCTGAGGGCAGACTCGTGGGCCCAGACACCCATGTGGCTTCAGCTGTTCTAGTTGGACATAACCCTGATGCCTGGAGCAAAGGGGAGCAGGTAGCAAGGGGGAACTGCTCCTTCAGGGGGGACATTTGAGGGCTGAAGCCCTGCCTTGCCCTTCCTGGCTGCTCACACCATGCACATCATTGTTTTCCTCTGTGCTGAGCCCATGACGTTGCTCCGGACCAAAAAATCTCACAGAAAGCCATCCATCCTTGCCCAGGAATGACAGGAGATGCATCTTCCCCCTCCCCTCAGAAGCCACATGTTGGTAGTTACTGACTCTCTTTGTCCAAATATGTGCCTAATTCATCAGTATTAGTAGCTGCTCTCCATGGTGCCAGCAGCCTCTCCATCCTTGGCTGCTCCCATCCCTCCTATACCCCCTGCAACCCAGGGCTGAGCACTCCTAGAAAGCCACTTTCTCCAGCTTTCAAAAACTTTTTGTTCCTCTCTGCTTGGAACACTGGTGCCAAAAAGTTGTGGCAGTAAAGGGCTGGATGTGGTCCCAGGGTGATGGGCTGGGGAAGCACATGCACCCATCCTGTCCCTGTCCCATCCCAGTGTCCCCATGTGCCACATAGCTCCTGTGGCCCCTCCACTGGCTTCTTCCATCCCTCCTGGTCCAGAACTTTCCCTGCAGCTGGGAACGTACCAGAAGCATTTATGAGTGTTATTAAAATGCATGTTATTTTTGGAGGAGCCAGGATCTGAAAGGTTTGAATTTTTGCCTGTGGAACACAGTTTATTTAGAGCAGAAAGACAGAGCAGACAGACACAGCACCCTGTGTTGCCGTGAAATGCCACCCTATGGGATGTGCACGTGCCAGGTGTCCCTGTGGGTGCCAGGGACAGTGGCACCAGGGTGCAAGGAAGTGGGGAGATGGGTGCCAGGGAGCCTGTGCAGAGCCAAGGCCCTCCTGTCTCGCTGTGATGCGGGAGCTGGACAGGGAGGTTGGGGGTTCGGCTCACTTCTTTCCCAGAGGATTTTCCCCATGTGGGCAGCACCAGCCCATGGTGTCTCCAAATGTAATCACAACCCATGGGTGCCCCTGAGCATACTGCCAGCCTGTGACATCCCTAGTTGCAATCACAGCTTATAGGTGTCCCCAACTGCAATCATAGCCTGTGGGTGTCCCTGAGTGCAATCAGCCTGTGAGTGTCCCTAAAACTTCAGCACCAGCCCATGGGTACCCCCAAGCCAGTGTCAGGAAGCAGAGTCACAGGCCTCAAGGTGCAGTGACAGGGTGTGCTTAGGACAGTGCCAGCCATGCAGTGTCCTTTAGCACAGGGACAGCTCTGGCCAGAGTAAAAGCATGTCTCAGGCCCTGGGAGTGTACAGCTGGTGGTGTCCCTGGAGCATGGTAACAGCATACTGTCAGCCCATGGGTGTCCCAAGTGCAGGGCCAACCACAGGATGCCCCCCACAATGGTGAGAGGCAACAGAGTGTCCCCCTAGCCCAGTGCCGCCAGGGTGTCCCTAGTCCAGTGCCCCAAGGTGTCTGTAGTGCAATACCCCTAGGGTGTCCCTAGTCCAGTGCCCCCGGGGCACCCCCTAGTGCAGTGCTCCGGGGTGTCCTTCACCCAGCGCCACCAGAATGCCCCTAGCACAGCGGTGTCCCTAGCACTGTGTCCTGTATCCTCGGGGTACCCCTAGTGCAGTGCCCCCGGATGTCCCTCTCACAGTGCTACCGGAGTGTCCCTAGTGCATTGCCCCGGGGTGTTCCTCCTCCGGTGCTTCTGTGAGTGCCCGGCGCCGGGGCTGCGGTGGTGTCTACCAGGGGTGCCCCCCCCCCCCGTCCCGCTTGGCGCGGTGGGGCCAGTGGAGAGCCAGTCCGTAAAAGGTGCTGGCGGGCGAGGGGGAGGTGCCAGGACGCGGCCCCTCCCCTGCTTTTTAGGTGGCGGTGCGGTGCAGGGGGTGTAGTGTTGGTGCCCCTGCCGCTCCCGGTGTTCCGCGCCCTGCCGCCGCCCCGCTGTCACCATGGAGGCCATCAAGAAGAAGATGCAGATGCTAAAACTGGACAAGGAGAACGCCATCGACCGCGCCGAGCAGGCGGAGGCCGACAAGAAGCAGGCAGAGGACCGCTGCAAGCAGGTGGGTGACCCATGGACCCCGATGGCATTGCCTGGGGACCTTAAGGGTGTCCAGCCCCGAGGACACTGTCCTGCTGGGTGTCCAGCCTGGGGACCCTCTGCCTAGGAGTGCCCAACCCTGGGGACCTGCCCCTGCTGGGTGTCCAGCTGGCAGATCCCAGCTGTAGGAGTGCCCAAGCCCTTGGAGTCTCACCCCACTGGGTGCCTGTACTTGGGGACCTCATCCTGCTGGGTACCCATCCCCATGGACCAGCACTCCAGCTTGTTGCCCCTGACCACTCACATTAGTATACCCCCAAAGCATGCCATGTCTTGGTGGGACATCACAGTGCCACCTCCCTATCCCTCTGCCAGGGAGACAGCATACCCCAGCCACAGAGATATGAACTTTCTTGGTGCCCCCTGGAGCTGTGTCCTCCAGTCAGGACCTCTCCAGTCCCTTGCACAGGGAGAGAGCCCACCACCCTCTTATCCCTGCCAGGCTCAGGGATGTTGGGGGATGCTCTGGCCCTGGAAATCAAGGGCTCCCTGAGGATATGTGGCCCCAAAGTTGACAGACTGAGAGTGTCTTGCATGCTCCTGCTGTGCCTCCAGCCTCAGCCATCCCAGAAGGAGGATGGCCATCCCCTCCCCAGCCTTGTGGGCACTGCCATCCCCCCTGACCCCTGCCCTCCATCCCTTCTCCAGCTAGAGGAGGAACAGCAGGGCTTGCAGAAGAAGCTGAAGGGCACAGAGGATGAGGTGGAGAAGTACTCTGAGTCCGTCAAGGAAGCCCAGGAGAAGCTGGAGCAGGCAGAGAAGAAAGCTACAGACGTATGTAGGCATGCCAGCGACTCCTCCCCTGTGCGGGTGCCAGACCTCAGAGGGGTGAAGGAAGAGGGGGGCCTTATATGGAAAGTGTCCATGGGGAAGACTGTCAGGATCCCATTCCTGCAACGCTGACATTGAATCCAACTGAGATGCAGGGCAGGGACTGGCCAAATCCTGCTCAGGGTGCAGGGGCCAGACAGGCTGTGGCAGGCACTGCTCAGTCAGCTCTGGAGCTTTGTGGGCAGCCACCTACCCAGCTCCCCAGAGCTTGTACAAAAAAAAAGTCTGCAGTGCTTGCTAAATTGGCAGGAAAGCAAAAAAGAGCAGAGAAATGGAAAAAGTTCTTGCCCATGGCCAGCTGCTGAGAGCTGGCTGTGAGGAAGGATGCTTGAGGTGGGGACTTGGTCATTTTGGGGTCCAGTGTGCCACCCTATACTCTGGCAAGGGCAAGGCCAGGAAGAGTTTTATTTAGTGCCATGACTGATGTTTCTCCTGGGAAATGGATCCCACTGGGGAGATGTTAAGGTGTTGAAGTTGGCTTGTGCCTGGCCAGGATGAAGGGTGGAACAGCTGTGTGTGGCCACGGAGCCACTCAGGAACAAGGTATAATGACCTGTGGTGCCACACAGGGTATTTGACACCCTATAAATAAATGCTCCTTTTGGTAGCCAGCCCTTCTTTGATGAAAACCAACCCTGGAAACTGGAGGAGAAGCTAAAGGGGAGCCGGCTGGACTGCAGCCAGTAGAGCATGGCCAGGCTTTTTAGGACTGAGAACAAAAAATTCAATCTCAGCTGGTTTATGGAGCTAAATATGTGTCAAATCTCTGAGGCAGCCACCAAGGACAGGAGCAAGTAGACAAGGATGAGCAGCAGCAGCACAAGTCCCCAGGGTGGCCTGAGCCCCCGGGGAGTGGCCAGTGGGCTCCCCAGCATTGTTTGCTGATCCTAAAGACCTGACCCAGGTTAGTTAGATACTAAACCAAGTAGTTAAAACATTACAAATCCTCTGAAAGGGCACATTTATCCTGGTGTGGGGCAGGCGCGTTAAGCTGGGCAGGGCAGCTGCTGTATGTAGTGGGGGTATGTACTGGTCTGACTGGAACCATGTTTGTGTGGGACAGGGCAAGCTCAGTGCGGGATCTGGCTGAGCGTGGATGGGATGTCCCTGGTGAGGGGCTCAGAGGAAGGGGCAAATGGTGGCACAGGGCAGACATCAGCCGTGAGGTATGGAGCAGTTTGCTGCTGGGAGCAGGCTGTGTGATGCCATCCTGGGCAGGGAAGATGCATTGCCATGCTCTTGGTCCACGGCAGTTTGGCAAGTCTGCGGGCTTTGGCAAGGAGAGTCCTGTCCCAGCAGATACAGGGGACAGGAGCCACCAACCCCTCCAGGGAAGGGCTGGGCAGGGAGGCATGGAGAAGGAGCACTCCCGCAGTGTCAGGGAGGGCAGACTGGCTGCAGCTAGATGTTGCAGGCAGGGCTGGGAGCCCATCACCATCACAGCCACCTTGGGGCCATACCGAAGCCTGGACAAGCTGTGCCATGTGCAAGGCACTGGGAGTTACCAGGTCCCTGCACCAGGGACCTGAATGTGCTGACAGCACTAACTGCCAGGGCTGGTGTTACCTCCTCCCCAGGACAAGGCACAGTGCTGCTCCCAGCTCTGGTGGAGGAAGCACAGGGTAGACACCTGGAACACATCCACCTGCCTCCCTAGGGACCACCATGCCCCTCTTAGCTGCCAGGACAGCATGTGCCTGTGAGCACAGAATGTCCCCATACCTTGGCCAGGTCAGGGCTCATCACAGCAATCCAGGCAGGCTCCTGGTCTTGGCAAAAATGTCAACAAATGCCTTAAAAGAATAAATCTCCCCCTGCTCTGGCACTGCCCTGCCTCTGGCATGGGGTGGCAATACATGAAGCCCACAGGGACTGCACTAAAGGGTGCAAATATGGCATCCCCAGGCACTTGGAGGGGGGTCAGATGGTGACAGATCAGAGAGTGCTTGCCCCTGGACTGGCAGCTCTACAGTGCTGGCAGCCCCTTCCCAGCAGCTCTGTAAGGCCACTGTGGCCCCACCACCTCTTGTCCCCAGTCCCATGGGGCCCATGGGCAGATGCTGGCAGGGGCTGCTGGAAATGGTGCAGCAGGGACAGTGGGTTTAGCCAGAGCAGTCCCCTCCAGCATCCCACATCCCCAGCTGGTGGCCTGTCCCCAGCCACCCCAGCAGGGCCCAGGGAAACTCCATAGTTCCCAGGCCATGATCCCAAAGGCTTCACCCAAGTTCCTACCCTGGTTGCTCTCCCCAGCTGAGATTTTGTTCTTATTTGGTGATTCCTTGAGCCAGTGGGAGGGAATGGGGCTCTGCTGGGAAGTGACTGCGTCCCTGGGTAGGGCCAGAGCAGGAGGCACCCAGCCCAGCTGGGTGACTGCCCCCCAACTTGCCCTCCAACCTACCCCCATCCTGCCTGCCGTCAGCTCACACCTGCCCCTTTGCTGGCTGAGACCCCATTTTCTGCTCCAAGACCAGTGCACTGGCCTGAGAGCACTTTTGGCACCCAGGCATCGGGCTGGGGGTAGTGCAGGACTGGCCAGGACTGGGGCCAAGTCTGAGGCTGCATGCTTCCAGGGGACCCGCAGTGCCACCTCTTCTACCACCGCTTAGCAGGGGGACACAGGGCTGCAGGGCACTGCCAGTGGTGTGGCTGGGTCCCCCCCAGGCCCCTTGACCCCAAAGCCAAGGGCAGACGGTGAGGTCAGCCCAGGAATTGGCGTCCCTGGAGGCAGGTGTGAAGTGCAGCCAGGGCTGCCTGGAAGCTGTCAGAGCTCCTTAAGGGAGGACTGAGTGCCACCAGTGCCAGTTTCTTCTGATGGATCAAGGCATGTGTCCCAACCAGGATGCAGAGCCAGGAGCTGGGAACTGGCTTCTCCTATGGAACAGAGCTCCCAGGACAGCTGGGGGGTGCAGGGGGCTCCATGGGCTCAGTGGGTCTCTGCAGGGCTGCCAGCCAGGTCCCTGCTTGGGGGACCAGATGCCAAGGGGCTGAGTGGGATGGCTGCTGGGGATCTGACCATGCCCCACAGCTCCAGCCCCAGGTCCCCTGGGGGGATGCTCGGGAGTGGGCTCTGCCCCATGAGGCAAAAGCCTATGACCCCCCCAGCTTTGCAGCAGGGGGTGTGGGGGGCAGAGCTTGGGGAGCACCCATGGGTACATTGCTCCCATGTCCATGGGGGCTTGCAAGGGCCAGGCTCTGGCATTCTGCCTGGGCTCCTCTCCATCACCCTGGAGGAGCTTGGTAGGACTGTGCACCCCTATCGGGGGGGCCACCATGTGTCCTGCTTTGGGGGAGCTGTGTCCTGTATCCTAGGGGGCGTCATGGGCACTGTGCATCTGCAGGGAGGAGGAGGAAGAGCACCATACACTCTGCTTGGGGTGGAGGAACAGTGTGTCCTGCCCAGAAGCCACTGTGCATCTTGCCTTGGGAGGTAGGGACAGTGTCCCCTGCCTGGGTAGGACCATGCGTCCTGCCCAGGGGGGCACCCTATGTACTATCTCGGGGTGGTGGGGTGGTGGTTCTGTGCATCCCTCCTGGTGTTGGGGACTGTCCCCTGACGGGGTGGGCACCGTGCACCCTGGCCGGAGGTCTGCGTGCGCTGCCTAGGGCAGCGGCAGCCCAGGTCGGCCAGTGGCAGCAGCAGCAGCAGCAGGAGGAGGAGCAGGAAGGGATGGAGGCAGGGCGGGCGGCGGGAGCGGCCGCTGCCTGAGCGCTTCCTGCCCGAGCCGGGCGGATCCCGCAAAGGGCTCGGCGGCACGGCCTCCCCGCCGGCAGCCCCCGCCATGGCCGGCATCAGCTCCATCGACGCCGTCAAGAAGAAGATCCAGAGCCTGCAGCAGGTGGCCGACGAGGCGGAGGAGCGCGCCCAGCACCTGCAGCGGGAGGCCGATGCCGAGCGGCAGGCCCGGGAGCGGGTAAGAGGCGCCGGGGGGGTGGGGGGGGGCGGCGGGGCAGGGGGCGCCCCGGCAGCTCCCCGGAATGCCCCGCCGGCTCCTTCCCCGCGGGCTGGCCCCAGCCGTCCCGTCCTCGTCCTCCCCCTCCCCCCCGGTAGCCGGGCTGGCTGCTCCCGGGGCGGAGCGCCGCCTGGGGGTCTGGAGGGCGCTGCCATCCAGGTGCCGCGGCAGCATCCCTGCTCCGATCTGCCTCCTGCAGCTGCCTTCTTAATGGGTCTTGCGAGGGATGCTCCGTGCGGTGGAGCCCTCCATGTCTTCCCCGGCTGGTGGGGCACTAGGGAGCAGTCAGCGGCCAGCTCTGCCTTGGGTCTGCTTGGGGTCGGGCAGATCCTGGGAAAGGATCCCCTCTCTTGGAGGCCGGCTGTGTGCATGGCTAAAAAACCCACACCCAGGCTCTTGTCTGGCTTCCAGCAGGCTCTGCGGTCTGGGCCATAGCAGTCGCAAAGCCTTTGGCTCTCCAGTGTGTCCCTTCGCAGGGACAAGCTGTCCCTTTGCACTGTCATGGGCCAAGATTTCCACTCTGTGGCAGTGGGACAGCATTTCCAGGCTGCAGCTTGTGCCTGGTTTGGCTTTTTTATTGTTGTTGGAGCTTGTGAGATTTTTTCTCTCTTTTTCCTATGCCCACTACTTTAACATCCTCACTATATCAGGAGTAGCAGAGCTGGGTGCAGTACCCAGGCTGTTGTCACTCAGGCTGTGTGCAGAGGAAATGGCCCCTTCCTGCATCTGCAGATTGAGTTCCCCAGTCACTGGGCACTGCTGGAGAGCTCATGTTCCTGAGTGTCCATCCAGGCAACTTTGACTCACTTTGGGGATGATTCTCTGGGGAAAAAAGCCCCTGCCAGGGTGAGGCAGATGCTGTAAGTGGAGCATTGCCCTGGCAGGGGTCAAATCCAGCTCCCCATTTGGCAATTTGGCCAGGGATGAGCTCTTGGTGAGCCCAGAAAGAGGGTGTTCATGGGGTGGAAGTGGCTGTTGTGCCAGCCATGGGGCTAGCCACTCGCCTGGCACACTACTGGGCTGCTCTGCTTGGAGCGGCACTGGCTGTGCTCATCTCCACCCTGCCAGCTTGCCACGGGGGACCACAGGTGCTCAGCAGGGCTGCGCAGGGTGACAGCCCCTTGCTGCTCCCATGGCCCCTCTGCTTGGCCAATGTCCCCCGGGGCATTCCCGATGTTGGAGCAGGAGGCCGGCTGGGACTGGACACTGCAGCTGGCCAGGCCTGCTCCAGCCTGTGAATAAGCATGAGACATTATCCCCTGTGTTGGCACATGCCTCCCTACATCTTGGTGCATGGGGCTGCTCCCCACAGCAAGGTCTCATTGATGCTCATCTCTCTGCATCTGGGGTTTTAATTCCTCGCAGCCCCACTGGTGGGGAGTGGAGCCAGGAGCTGCTGAGGCAGCATTTCCCGGTAGTGGTGATGGAGCAGGCAGGAGGTCTTCACTAAATGGAAAGAGTGCAGGGTCAGGCATCAAGGGGCTGGCAGGGGCCAGGGCCACTGCTCCTGGCTGGCCCTGGCTCCTGGCCCTGCATGAAGGGAGCCTAGGAAAGCAGGGAGTCCTGGTCCTGCAGGCACCAGCAGCTTCTGCTTAGCTGTGCTCCAGCCTGCTGAGGGTGACTCGCTTCATTGCCCCCATTGCCGCACTGTACATCAGCCGGGGGGAGGAGTTGGGGATGGGGGGGGGGGGGGGGGGGGGCGGGGAGCTGCGCTCAGCTTCCCGTTGCCCCGTTATTCAGGGTCAGGGGTTTCCCCGCAGAAGAGACTCCTGGCTCACTTCCCCGCCTCTGTAAACAGGAAATCCACAAGCGGCTCCAATCTCCTTTTTGGGAGTAAAGCCACACAGGGCATTCCTTCTGCTTTACTCACTGCTCCACAAACCTCAAATACCTTCCCTGTGACTGTGTAGCTGCTCTGGCCACCCTACCCTGGCAAACATGCCTCGTCCCTCTCCAAGGTGGGAGACAGGTGCAAGGACAAGGTGAAGGGGCTGCACATCCCGGACTCAGGTTGCATGGCCGGGGAGGAGCCAGTGTCAAACAGGGCCCTAGGGATGGAGAGAGCCCCATTGTTCCTATAGAAAGGTGATGGGATGTGTGCCCCAGCCAGGCTTGTTGCACAGTGCCAAGGGGTGTTCTGGATAGCGAATGCAAAAGTAACTGCTGAAAATGCTTTTTTAGATCTATATATATAGATATATATATGTCACATGGGGTGACCAAGGGGTTTCTGCTCCCCCAGGCTGAGGCTGAAGTAGCTTCTCTGAACCGCCGTATCCAGTTGGTGGAGGAGGAGCTGGACCGAGCACAGGAGCGCCTGGCCACCGCCCTGCAGAAGCTGGAGGAGGCTGAGAAGGCAGCTGATGAGAGCGAGAGGTGTGATGGGGAGGGACAGCAAGGGTAGCATCAGGTCACCCTTGATTGCAGGAAGACCCCTTGGTTTTGCAGTGGGGTTTGGGGATCCCCCTGAAGTGATCTTATGGGGTTTGTGTTGGTTTTCCTGCAGACCCTGAAGGGAAAGAACAAAGCCATGATGCAGAGAAGTCCCCCAGATATGGGCGTTCTTGGCGCACTTTGAAATTTCCAGGGCATCCATAAAATCTTAAAAAAATTGATCTGGCGCTTATACAAATATCAGTCTGTAACCAAAGCCAGAAGGTGCTTGGAGCCTATTCTCAGCCCTGGAGCAGTGTCCTTCACTCGAGAGCTGAGCAATGGCCCAGGAGGGGACTTCTGTGCCTGGAAACTGTGGTTGACTTTTGAGAATGAACTGGCCTCTTTAAAAAAAAAGTCCTGCAGAGTCCCCATCCTCACGGCAAGCAGATTTACTGGGCAGGAGCTGCACAGGTGAGGGCACTCAGGTTGCATGGGAATGCCTGGACACATCATGGCATTCCTGATAGTTACATGAGCTCTTTCCTCCATTGGCAAAGACCAGTTTGAGCAACAGCATCTGAGCCAGAGAAGTCTGCAGGAGTCCCTACTGTGGAGGTTCATGGGGGTTTGGTGACCTCCTGCTTATGAGCATCACTCCTGAATGGGAAGAGGCTTTGCCATGGGATGCATTTCCTAAAGGTTTCTGGCCTGTCAGGCTGCTTTTGTGGAGGTTGTGGCCAGTTTATCCTGGGCTGCACACATTTTTACACACCTCCCCCCGGATGATAGGTTCAGGACCTGCCTGGTTGAGAGGCACTGTGGCTACATGGCCCTGGGGTCAGCTCCGCTGCTTTAATTGTGTGCAGGAGCATCCTTGGGGTACCACTGGTGTGACTCTACTGTGTGAGGTGGCCAGTGAGTGCCAGTGTCCCAAGGCTCCAGAGCTGGAGTATGGCAGGGTCAGGACACAGTGGGTGGGAGGCAGGTGCAGGTGCCACCTCAACCCACAGCAGTAACATCTTCTGGCTTGGGCTTTCCTTAGAGGCATGAAGGTCATTGAAAACAGGGCCATGAAGGATGAGGAGAAGATGGAGCTCCAGGAAATGCAGCTGAAGGAGGCGAAACACATAGCAGAGGAGGCTGACCGCAAATATGAGGAGGTGTGTGCCTGTACCCGTGTGCCCCCTTCCCCCAGTGCTGACCCCCCTGGTGGCACTTGGGACTGCCTCACCACAGCCTTCTGTCCTGAGCCAGGGCAAGGGCAGGGCTGATGCATGCCCCTTGCTGCCATTGACAGGTCGCCCGCAAACTGGTTGTCCTTGAGGGAGAGCTGGAGCGCTCAGAGGAGAGGGCAGAGGTGGCAGAGAGGTGAGTGGGGCTCCCAGCGGGCAGCATGTGGGGGTCCCATACAGCCCTTGCCCAGAGTCCTTGGCTGTGTGTTTGTGTGGGGATGGGGATGTCCCTCCCCAGGAACAGCAGTCTGCTGTGGGGGTGGTCCCTGGGCTTGCAGGCTGGGGACAGGGGGATGCCAGCCTGCTAAGCAGCAGATCCTTGACCCTGTTCTCTGCTGTCCGTCATCCCGTGTGTGTCGTGTCCCTGTCCGTCCCGTCCCATCCCCCCCCCCCCCCCGGGTGCCCCTCTTCCACCTCAGCCGAGTGAGACAATTGGAAGAAGAGCTGCAGACCATGGATCAGACTCTCAAGTCCCTCATTGCCTCAGAGGAAGAGGTACTGGGGCAGGGGTGTAGGGTGATGCGCAGCAGCCCCCCTCTCTCTATTGCTGTCTCTTGAATCACATGAGCCACCTCTCCCCTCTCTGCACCACTGCATCTGCCATCGACCTCCCTTCACCTCCCTCTCCAGTGAACGTGGGCTGGGTACACTCCTTCATCCCTCCGTGCCTGCTCTCCTTCTTGGCAGGGCTGATGGGAGCCTGGCTGGCAGCGATGCATGGGGTGTCTGTGTAAGGAGGCACGAGAAATGGATGAACAGATGCATCCCAGCAGCTTCCACTCACAGCAGCTCTACTCCTCCATCTGTGTTTCCTGAGTTTTCTCCTCTCTTAACTTGTTCTCTCTCTCTTTCCTCCTTCCCCGTGCCTGCTCTTTCTGCTCCCTCCTCTCACCTGCCCCTCGGCCCCACCCCCCTCCTGGCGGCCCTGCTTGGGATGTAGTAAATGTGGTGACCTAGAGGAGGAGCTGAAAATTGTCACCAACAACTTGAAGTCCCTGGAAGCCCAGGCTGACAAGGTAGGACCCAGCAGGGCTGCTGGGGCTGGGCAGAGTGTGTGGGGTCTGGGGGTAGTGGGGTCATCCGCTGGAGTGAAGGATGGCCAGAGGTGTCCTGTGGGGCTCATGGGTGGCCATCTCTGTCTCTGCAGTATTCCACCAAGGAGGACAAGTATGAGGAGGAAATCAAGCTTCTAGGGGAAAAACTGAAGGAGGTAAGAGGTGTGGGGCCAGGACCCCCAAGAGAGGGGCTGGCACTGCATCAGTGCAGGCATGAGTTTGCCATCCCATGTAGGTTTTGACCCTGTTATACCTGTATCCTCTCACCCTTCCCCAAATTGCAGCCCTGCAGCATGGCGGGTGGCTGGGTCTGGGATAGGTCCTGTGGGGTCCCACTACCCTGTAAGGGTCCCTGTCCCATCTGGAGGGCTGGTGTTTTCATCCCCAGGGAGCACAGTCCTGCTGGGGTGCATCCTGCAACCTCATGCTGTGCTCTGCTCCTGCCCTGCTCATCTCTGCCCCACATGGTGTCCTGCTCCCAGGATATGTGCTGGCAGGAGCTCATGCCCTGCACACACTAACTTCAAGCCATGTCCAATTTGGAGTGATCCATCTAGTGTTAGTCACACATGCAACCTGTGAAGTATGTGGGCTCCCATGATACCCCTGCTTTTGGTGGTCAGGACAGGTTGGAATAAACAGGAAGCCCAACATGGAGGCACTTTGCCCAGCTGCCTCTTTTGAGGGCAAGCTCTCACCCCTGCTGCTGGTTTAGGGTGCGGGGGTCCATGGGGTCCTTGTCCCTTGCCTTTCCCAGGGGAGGGCTCATGGGGGGGATATGAGAGATGCCGACAGCAGATTTGGAGTGCAGTGCAGCCTGCGCCATCCCCATTGTGCCCCACAGTTCACCCTCTTCCCCCTTCTCTCCTGCAGGCTGAGACCCGGGCAGAGTTTGCAGAGCGATCTGTGGCGAAGCTGGAGAAAACCATTGATGATCTAGAAGGTAAAATGTCCTCACTGGCCCTGTGTCCCTCTTTCCCAGGGAGGACTAGCCAGGATGTGCCCCTCATAGAGTCAGACAGAGCTTGGCTGGGGTGAGGGGTGGGCAGGGGTCCTGGGAGGGTGGAGGCTGAATGCCATGGTGTCTGGTGTGGGGGTGTAGAGCTGCTGGGGTCTATGGCTCTGCCCTCAGGTGGGGGAATAGGGCTGCATCCACATCACCTGTGCATGCACATTCCTGCTGCCCTCGGCCCCCCACTCACAGCCTCTCTCTCTCTCTCTCTCTCCCCCTCCCCACTACCTGCCCCCGGATCTTGTTCTACCCAACCTTGTTCTACTGCCTGCCCCCCACCCGCCCCCTGCCTGCAGATGAAGTGTATGCACAGAAGATGAAGTACAAATCCATCAGCGAGGAGCTAGACAATGCACTTAATGACATCACCTCCCTCTGAGCCCCCCACTGGGCACCGTCACTGCACCCACCTGCCTGCCTCACCCCTCCCCAGCTCAGCTGCTTGCCTGCCCAGCCATCCCACCACTCTTCCTGCCTGCTCTGTCCCCTCTGTCCTTCCCAGCCTGCACCTGTCTGTCAGTTCCTTTGAGACAGGAGCCAGCCTGGGGTGTTTTTGCAATACCTCGCTTTGTGGGGAGATGAGGTGTAGGTGCTTAGGGGTGTTTAATGGGGAAGGGGAGCAGCCCCCAGGACCCACACACACTGGGTGGATGGTACCCATGCAGTTGCAGGTCCATGCCGCAGCATTGCCTGGTGGGGGACAGAGCTGTGCCTAGGAGCCCTTCACTTCAGTAGCTCCCTCCTCTGCTCCCTAGCATCATAAGCACCAAGGACCCTGCAGCTCTGGTGCTGGGGGGACACCTGCCCTCATATTCCCCCAGCAAAGTCCCCTGGTTCTTCTTGCTGAGCCCGGGGGGGGGGGGGGCACACAGGGGAAGTGGCACCTCCACCACCAAAACAGAGAGGGCTTAGGCTTGGGGGACAGAGGAGGGGGTCCAGCTGTGCAGGCAGCCCATCCCCAGGCAGGCAGTCCCCAGACCCCCTGCCTCCCTTCTGTCCTTTGCACATCACTCTTCAGTTTGCATTTCATGACTTTTTCTTTTCTGTTCTGTCCCTCTGGGTTACTGAATTGGTCTCAATAAAGCATTTTGTCTCCTCTGTTTCTCCTTTGTTTTCTTCATGCTGCTCTATCCCTCATCTGCCTGTCTCACACATGTGCCAGCAGCTGAAGTGGTTGCAGGCAGCTCACAGCCACAGGACCTCTGGGATGGCAGCAGCTGAACCCTGGGCAGTTCCCACACTGCCAGGCTGAGTGGGATGGGGCCCTTTGTGCCTCCACCCAGGGGATGACCCTCACCACCGCCTGGCTCTTGGACACAGCTTTCTTCATCTCCTGTCACCTTCTCCATGACTCTTTTGGCCTGAAATAGCAGGGTTAGACTTGGTCCTGTCCATTCCTTGTCCCCACTCCCAGACATTGCCCACAAGCAGCAGTCTCAGCCCTGGCATCTCTCCTGCATCACCCTCCCATGCTGAAGGGACTGACTCTACTCTTCAGCTGTGATCCCTGGCCCTAAACGGGTCCCTGATCATCCTCCTCCTCCTTCCTCAGCATCCTACCCTGCCCCACAACTCTGTCCCTGAATTGATGGACCTGCAGCCCTGTTCCTGCCCCAGGACTGCCTGCCTCTTCCTGCCAGCCCAGCTCATTCCCCAATGCTGGCTGGGAAGAAGCAGGGTTTCCAGCAAGGGCTTTGGGGAATGCTGTCTCTTCACTAACTTGCCTTTCTCTCTGTCTCTCCCCTCTGCTGCACTGATGTCACCATTTTCTCTAGAGTGGTCCCAGCAGGAGGCTGAGAAAAATTGGGTTCTCACTAACAAGCTGCAGGTCATCCTTTACCGAACTTAACAACTGAGCTGCCAAGAACTCCCATTCCTAGCCCAGCCTCCCACACCCAGGCTGCCACCAGCCTCGCTCCTTGCCTCATTTCAGCCAGGCTGGCTCAGGGCTGGGAGCCCCTCCTCAATCCCCGCTGGGGTTAGTTGGTGTGTGGAGCCTTGGCTTATCCCCCTGGGGGTAACTGCCCTGCTTGGGGGGGACGGGGAACCCTCTGGAGCTGATTGTTTTTTCTCAGGAGAGGAACAAAGATTTTTGCGATGGCCTGGGACACCCACATGGTGATGGCTGTCCCCCAGCATCAGTCTGGTCCTGCCGGGGAGGGATGCGGTAGCTTGTATTGCTGCCTTCCTCCCCTTGTCCCAGGAGCCAGTGGTCAGCTTCTTCCCCCTCACTCTGGTCACCCCAAACTATGCAGGGAGGATCTCCTCAGAGTTGGGTCCCTGCAGGGTTCTGGGAGGGCTGGGATAGGAACTGGGGACCCAGCAGCTGTTGCCCCAAACCTGGGGTGGAGGACAGGGAAGATCCTGGCTGGGAGTGCTAGGAGACAGGACTGGGTGGGCAGAACTCTTGTCCCATCCCCATCTCTAGATGGAAGGAGGATGCTGTTTGGAAGTGAGTGCCAGAGAAGGCTGCCTTGGCAGCAGGCTGCCTAGCAGAGCTCATCCCTGCAGCCTTGTTAGCTTTGCTCCTTCTCTCTGCTGTTTTCTCTGCTTGCCTTCCTGGGATGCTGCTTCACTCTCTTCTTCACAGAGCACTGCCGGGTCATGCAGCAGGTACTGGCTCTCAGGCTGGCTAAGGGTTTGTGTGCAAGCCCACAGCTGGATGGTGGTGATGCCCTGGGGCAGGACATGCTGAGTAGGAAGATGGGGCTGTGCTGGTGGCTCTCCGGGGAGGGGTACCCATCAGCGGTTTCTGTGCTGCAGAGGGCCTGGCTGTGGGCAACAAGGTGACATGGGAGGATGGAAATGATGAAGAGCAGGGTCTGCCTGCCCCAAGCAACCAGTCCAGCTGGCCTGGCCACCCCAGCAGATCCTGGGTTGTCTAGATTCATCCCTGCTGATGGTGGGGCTGCTTGTATGGACTCTGCTCTGCAGGGATGCCCCACATGGCTGGAGGCTGGTGCTGTACTGAAATGTGTGTGTGTGTGTCTGTGCTTGGTGTGGTGTACATGGGTCTGGCTGTGCCTGGGTATGCTTGGGCTGTGTCTGTGTCCATGTGTGTGGCTGGTTGCATGTTCCTTGTGTTCACAGAGAGTCTGGCTAGTGCCAAAGAGGAGAATGTGGGCATCCACCAGGTCCTGGACCAGACCTTATTGGAGCTGAACAACCTCTGAGCTGCTCTGGAGAGCTCCTGTCCCTCTTCCCTACCCCACATGTGCAACTCACTGGCACACTCAGGATGTCATCAGCTGAACTGTCTTGGCCAAATCCACACACCCATTGAGAAGGGAAGCCCTGCAGCCTTACGCTGTGGCTCAAGGGTGTCTTGTTTGTGCACAGTCTGACTGGCTCTGTCCTGTATTCATGTCCAAATATTAAAGCAGCTTGACAAGATGGATGGGTGTGCCTGGTCCTTGCAGGCAGGCACAGGGAGACATGGTGGGGGGGTCTCCACCCAGTTTGCACAGGAGGTTCTGCAGGGTCTTGGGTCCAGGGTGGGTATGGCCAGCATAAGGATGTCCTCTGCATCTGTGATGGGCTGGAAGCAATAATGCACAACATTTGGGCTCTGTTCCCACGTCTCCATCACCTCCTTGGGATGCACATAAAACCTTCAAATCTCAAGCTCAGTTCAAACTGACCATCCTCTTCAAGTGCAGTGATAGAGATATGTCACTGGCGTGTTACCTGCCTGGCACTTGGGGAAGCCACAAGGTCTTTGATCTTCTCATGGAGTCTGCTTCCATGGTTCATGTTTATGATGCCATCTGAGCATGCATACAACCATGTGACCATACATGCACGCACTATTACTTACTAGGGTCTTCTTCAGGTCTGTGGTTAGCTGCTTACACCATGTACTAGTTGCATTTTCTATTACCAGTCACTGAACGGCTGCCTGAGGGAAAGCTGTATAAACTAGTAAATATTAAAATGCAGTAGGCAGCCAATTTCCAAAGCGTTCAGGAAGTTTCCTTCTGGATTGCTGTGTTTTCTCCAACACAAAGAATGGCAGGATATGTCTCATCACTGTCACCAAAAAAGGCTGGATTCCTTGGAGATGCCCAAAGTAATGATCTAGTCCTTCCCTCTGCTTTGGGCCTGTGGTGATGTGCTTCCCCCCCCCCCCATCTTGATCTTTGTTTCTGTAACAGTGCTCAAGTGATAACCACCAGTGGCAGTTGAAATGGATGTGTCTGGTCACAATGGCTGCATCCAACTCAAAGTGGATTTAGGGGAGACAGATAACAACACAATAGCCAAGGGCTAATTTGAACAATGTTCCCACCTAACCACAGTGCTGGTCAAGGTCCAACTCAAGTCAAGTTTGAAAGAAACTGACTTCTGTAGTCAGTATGCAAATATGACTATAAAAGTCAATTATCTTACTCCATAAATAGTGGACAGCCCAGGGCCTGTTGAACTCTCCTGCATGGCAGCGGGTTGCATGACAAGATCTCCCCTTGAGGGATGCCTCTCAAGGTTACTCCTCAAGGCTGAGAGATTCCTTGCTACAACAGATTCTCGGTAAGTGATTAATAGCATGCCAAACTTTGAAATCTTAGCTAAGTGGTATAAAGGATTGATTGCGCACATATAAGCCTTTAGATATAAACCGTTGACCAAGTCTGAGACTAAGTCTGGATCTAGCTGCACCTAAACTCCCCTTTCAGAAGGAGTTTAGAATGCAAGGGGGTCCTTTCTGAACCTTATGTATGACTCAACAGGAGGGTCTCCCTGACAGTTTTGTCTGACCCTGTCATCTGTGCAGTAAATAATCAAGTATACCTTGTCATCAAATCTTGTTAAACCACTGTCACATTTACTATCAAACTTTGTTAAATCTCTGTTGCATACCAATAAGCATATTGCTGCTTCTCTCTTATGAGTGAAGTACGTCACTCCATCCTCAACAAATTGGCGTAGTCAGCAGGATAGCAAGTAGTATCACAGCTTATTTACGGAGGTGTAGAGTGAATCTGGAGGCTTAGAGTGAATTCAATACCCAACTTCTCAGAAGAGTGTGCTTGTGACAATTGACATAATTGGGAAGTTGCCCTAGGCATCCCCAGAGCTGTGATTCTTGGTCGGACTACTGGCATTATCTTGAGTCTGACTAAAGCATTTGTCCTGGTTTCAGCTGGGACAGTTAATTTTCTTCTTAGTAGCTGGTGCAGTGCTGTGTTTTGGATTTAGTGTGAGAACAATGTTGATAGGACACTGATATTTTTGGTTGTTGCTAGGTAATGTTTATACTAAGTCAAGGACTTTTTGGTTCCTCAGGCCTTGCCAGTGAGAAGGCTGGAGGGGCATAAGAAATTGGAAGGGGCACAAGAAATTGGAAGGGGCACAGCCAGGATAAGCAACCCAAAATAGCCAAAGAGATATTCCATACCATAGGATGTCATGCTGAGTATATAAGCTGGGGAAAGAAGAAGGAGGGGAGGGACATTCAGCATTATGGTGCTTGTCTGTAGAGGACTGAAGCTGGGTTAATTAACATTGATAATATACAGCTGTGGGCTGGCTTCAGGGGCGGTGGGTTGGATGATGTGGATAATGTGCAGCTGTGGCTGGTTCCTGCTAAGTGGTTAAATAGCTCTAAGGGGCATAGAAGAGGAGCAGTTAAGGAAGAGAGATGTGGAAGAAGTGGGGAGAAGGGAAAGAGAAGACAAGATGAGAGGAAGAGTGTTCTGGTGGTAGGAGAGGCAAGAAGAAGGTAGCAGAGGGACTGGCCAGAAGTGTATGAAGAAATGGCATGAGCATTAGATGGACCTTTGAGGCATTGTGGAGGATTGGTGGCTGTGCTAGGGCAAGGTGTGTTAACTACTTATTGAAGTTAACTTGGTATGTGATGGTAAAAGATCTTGTTGCAGCTGGCTAGTTTTGGAAGTGCTGTGGCACTTGTCTTCCCAGGTAACTGTTATGTGTGATGGAGTCCTGCTTCCCTGGAGATTGATGGACACCTGTCTGCTGAGGGGAAGTAGTAAATGAATTCTCTGTCTTGCTTCCATGTACAGCTTTTGCTTTGACTGTTAAACTGTCTTTATCTCAACCCATGAGTTTTCTCACTCTTACTCTTCTGATCCTTTCCCCCATCCCACTGTGGGGGGAGTGAGTGAGCATCTGTGTGGGGCTTAGTTGCTGGCCAGGGTTAAATCATGACAGCATTCCAGAAATGAGGTAATGGTGAAAGGAAGGAGCATACTTCAACTCCTTTGGCACTAGTCCCCAGAAAGGAAGAAAACCCCTTACTCCCCTTCAGGGAGGAATTGTAAGACATGAAGTAAAAAAATAAGTAATGTCCAGAAGGTAATTGGGCCTGCCTGTTCAGAAAGTGGAAGCTTATCAGTGGATAAGCAATGATGGCTTTAATTCCGGTTGGTGAAGCTTTTAATAAATATGGGAGCACAAATTTCAGTTCTAACACAAGATGCTGAGAAGCTGGGCATGTGATCTACATGGTGAAGAGTTAAGATCAGCAGTGTGAACAGAGTATTGTGTATCAAACTGCCAAGGTCAATCTATGGCTCCCAGGTGAGAAGTGAATGTCAACTACTTGCTTTGCAATTAAAGATCATTATGAAAATATTTTAGGTTTCAATGTTTTAACCAATAACCTGGTGCCTGCCAAATAGGGGCATGTGGTCCTAAACTTCAAACATCAATTCCAAACCTGGCAGAAATGGGGAGGCTACAGTGCATGTGCTGTGTGCAGCCCCTGCACTCCCTGACTCAAAAATTACTAATGTAATGCAATATCCAATTTCTACTGTGGCACAAAATGGAATTTCTGAGGTCATAGCTGATGTGTGCCAAGCCCTGTTGTCCCACACTACCCAATGAATAACACTCTAAAAGCATAGCCTTATGCTGCCAGGAAACATAACTCATGCTGACCCATTGCTGAGCTGGGCCATTGCCCCAGCAAGTGGCTGGCAGGGATAGCTTTTGTTATCTGCTTTGCTATGCCTCTCAGCTCAGAAAAGGCGAGTGGTGTAATTGCATCTCTTACCTGCCCAGGTGCTGCCAGCTTCCTGCCTTCCCCCTGGCCTAGCACCTCTGGTTTGTGGCTCCAAGACCTTCTCCTGCAGGGAAAAGGGGCTACTCTTGCATGGGGTACTCATTTTTTAGTTGTCCTCCTGGGGTGCAGGACCTGCTAGGAGCTGTAGCCTCCCTCCCTGGGACATGCTGGAAGGGAAGGATGGTGCACAGCTGTCCTGGCCTGCAGAGCTGGCCTTGCACAAGGGCTGGAGCTCTTCCTTGGGTCCTACTTGCTTTTCCACAGTACATCAGCTGAGCTGTTCTGTTGTTTGGTCAAAGCACCTTCCAGGCAGGGGGTTGTCTGGCTGCAAAAGGAACAAGAGTGTAAAACCACCTCTTCTGCAGGAGCCTGTCCCAGCAAGCAATGCTCTGCACTGCAAACAAGCCTGCCCTGCACTCCTATCAGGATGGGTTCCTTGAGTCTAGCCTGTGTGCCCTTGCCTTCCTGCTGGGACAGAGCCCTTTCACACCATGGTTTTTTTTCCTATTAGCTGCCCAGCCTCCTGGTTTAGACTAGTCCATTTAACTGTTTACACCCTGCTGCAAGGGCCTTTTTTTTCTCCCCTCTGAACATTCTGTGGTTTGGCAGTGAGATCCTGGCTGCTGTTCACAGGTAATGCTCTGCCCCAAAGATGTGAGACTATATTTCATGGTTGAGCAAAGCTTCATGTTTTCTCCATCCTCCCGCCCATCTACTTCCCCCGTGGTCCTGCAGAATGCAGGTAGAGGGAAGCTCTGAGAGGCCGGGCAGTGGGGGTGGTGTGTGTGTGTTTGACCTGGAAGGCACCTCTCCCTACTCTAACCCATGCTGAGGATCACAGGGCCTGTCCCCTCCTCTCCCCCTCTCCCACTGAATTTCAACCTTTAGATTTGTTTAGCTTGGCTTGACAGACTGAAGATCTCTCCCAAGTGCTTTCAGTCCTGGTGTGTGCTGCCACCCCTTTGATAAACCATCACATTAACTTCCAGCAGCCTCTCACCTCTGCTCTCTTCTCCAGTTTTCTCATCACTCTGGTGTCTCATCTCATCTCTGAATCCTTCCTGTTCAGTATCCTTGAACAATGTGCTGGAGGGGAACAACCACACAAAGAGCATCACAGACACATTTTGATGAGCCATGTTGAGCTGCACAGAGCTGAATACAAACCCTCCAGCCCCTTCTTTGGGTTGATTACCTCCACATTTACAGCCTGAGACATTTGGGTGAGGGCAGGAAGAGCTGTGTTGCCAAGCTGTGTGGGTTTTGCAGGGCTCTGGGTGATTTTGGAACAGGTCAGGCCACATAAAGCTAAGTGTCACACGAAGCTCCCAGTCAATATAATCAATATTACTTATTTATCAATCCCACCAGAGGACAATGCAGCTGGAGGGAAATTCAGAGTTATAACCACATGGTGCTGTCTCATTTCTGTATGAGTTACATATGCCCTGTATGCAGCGCTCAGTACCATGCCCCGCATCTGGGCTGCGCTGCCTGAGCTGTGAGTGTGGAGTGGGCACTACAGGAAGAGCAGTGGGGGGTGCAGAGGGTGCATGGTCCCTTTTCTGCATGCTCAAACGCTGCAGGGGGCCTGGGGGCAGTACTAGAGGCCCCCTGCACTGAAGCAGGCCTGTGGCTGGGCAACAGGCAGCTAGGGACCCTTGGGGATGGCCACCATACCTCACCCAAGCCTGAGCACCCCCAGATGGCTCAGGTCCTGTAAAGGTACCGGTGACAGGGCCAAGCTCCTCTGGGTTCAGGCCTTGCTCCCCTGTGACAGACCTGAGCCCCCTGGTATGGGCTGTGCCCACCAGTGAGAGGACCAGATCCCCAAGTGGTGCATGCTATGTCCTGTGACAGGACCAAGGGTTCCCCTCCTCCCCCCCGGTGCAGGCCATGTACCCTGGTACGGGCTGTGCCCTGCCCCCCCCCCCCCCCGCAGGACCAGATCCCCAACCGGTACAGGCCCTGCTCTCCCATGACAGGATCAGGTCCCCCTTAAGCAAGCCATGTCCCCTGTGACAAACCCTGGTCCCCACCCTCCTATTACAAGACAAGGTCCCCAACCAATGCAGGCCATGTCCCTCCATGACACGACCAGGTCCAGCCCCCACATGACAGGCCTGAGCCCTCCACTGCAGGCTGTGCCCCCCTATGACAGGCCAAGAGCTCCCCCCGTGTCAGGCCCGAGTCCCGGGATTCAGGCTGTACCGTCCGTGTGTCGTCGTCCCCCCCCCCCCCCCTCTTAACAGGCCCAGCTTCCTCCCAGTGACAGACCTGAACCCCCCGGTGCAGGCCGTGCCACTCCAAAACAGACCCTAGCCTCACCCCACTCCGGCTCAGACTCCGCCCCCGCCCAGCGCGGCCCTTCCGTCGGCAGCGGCGCACGTCGTGTGACGTCAGGCAGAACCGGAAAAACGAGGGAGGGAGAGGGGGCTGCGGAGTCGAGGTGAGTTGCTGGGTTCTGTCTCTGGTCTCGTTTCCTGTCGCCATGACGCTCGCCATCTTCTTCGGGTGCACCTTCATCGCCTTCGGGCCGGCACTCGGCCTTTTCCTCTTCACCATTGCCCGCGACCCGCTCCGTATCATCATCCTCATCGCCGGGTCAGTCCCGCACCGGTGCCGGTACCGATGCGGGAGGGGCACTGGTGCCATCGTGGGTACTGGTGTGGGCGTGGAGGGGGCACTGGTGCTCGTATCGGTACTGATATGGCACCAGTATTGGTGCTGGTACCAGCGTGGGTGTGACAGGAACGTGACTGGTACTGGCAGAGTCACAACAAGGGGACTAGTGCTGGTGCCGTTGTGGTCACGACAGGGGCACCAGTATTCATACTTGTGTGGTTGTGAGCATGACAGGAGCACCAGTACTGGTGCCCCTATCCTTGTGAATGTGACAGGTGCACCAATATCCATACTTGTACTGGTATAATTGCAGGCACAGCAGGGGCACCAGTACTCACTCATACTGGTACTGCTGTGGGCATGACAGGGACACCAGTACTCATACTGGTGCCATTCTTTTCACAACCGGGGCTCCAGTACTGGCGTTGTACTGGCATCGTTGTGGCCACTACATGGCACGGGCATGATGGAGAGCGACACTGGTATCAGTAATGGCATGGAGTCAGTAGAGCACTGGTACCAGTACTTGTACAGGGTCCTCTATCCTTCTAGCTGCAGGGGATGGTGAGGGAAGAAACAGGAAGAACCAGCAAATCAATACCTGGCTCCAAGCCTGGTGTCATTGGCAGAATTTTGGGGTTTTGATCACGGGTTAGTTTACACGGCACCAGGCCTGCTGGCAAAAGATGGGGTACACCTGTCTCAAAGGGGGAAAAGGATCTTTGCATGGAAGTTAGCAGGGCTCATTGAAAGAGCTTTAAACTAGATTTGAAGGGGGAAAGGGATAAAATCAGGCTCACTAGAGATAAGCTTGGGGTCACACCAGTGTTTGAGGGATGGTGTGCTAGCAAGGTCCTTCAGTAAGTCCAGGAGGTTCCTGGAGTGTGTGGAAGATAGCTGCCTGACACAGCTGGTGAGTGAGCCAACTAGGGAAGGCATCCTACTGGACTTGTTTGCAAACAGAGAAGGACTTGTGGATGATGTGATGGTTAGAGGCCATCTTGTGCACAGCAATCAAGAGATGATAGAGTTTTCAGTTCTTGAAGAAGGAAGGAAGGAAGGGGGTCAGCACAGCTGCTACCTTGCAATTCTGGAGGGCAGACTTTGGCCTGTTTGGGAGCCTGGTTGACAGAGTCCCTTGGAAGACAGTCCTGAAGGACAAAGTAGGCCAGGAAGGCTGGACATTTTTCAAGAAGGAAATCTTAAAGACAAAGACACAGGAGCAGCCTGTCCCCATGTGCCGAAAGATGAACTAGCAGGGAAGACTGGCCTGGCTGAACAGAGAGCTTTGGCTGGAACTCGGGGGTTGGGGGGGGGGGGGGGGGGAAGGGGAGTTTGTGACCTTTGAAGAAGGGGCAGGCAACTCAGGAGGACTACAAGGATGTTGTGAGGCTATGCAGGGAGAAAAAGAAGGGCCAAAGCCTAACCAGAACTAATCTGGCTACTGCCATAAAAGACAATAAAAAAAAGTTTCTATAAATACATTGGCAGCAAAAGGAGGGCTAGGGAGAATCTCTAGCCTTTATTGGATGCTGGGGGAAACACAGTGGCAAAGGATGAGGAAAAGGCTGAGGTGCTTAATTCCTTCTTTGCCTCAGTCTTTAATAGCAAAACCAGTTATTCTCAGGGTACCCAGCCCTCTGAGCTGGAAGACAGGGATGGGGAGCAGAATGAAGCCCCCATAATCCAAGGGGAAATGGTTAGCAACCTGCTACTCCACTTAGATACACATAAGTCTCTGGGGCCAAATGTGATCCATCCAAGGGAACTGGTGGAAGTGCTCACTGAGCCACCTTCAATCATTTATTAGCAGTCCTGGCTAACCAGGGAGATCCCAGTTGACTGGAGGTTAGCAAATGTGATGCCTATGTCCAAGAAGGGCTGAAAGGAGGACCTGGGAAATTACAGGCCTGTCAGCCTCACCTGGGTACCGGGGAAGGTTATGGAGCAGATCATCCTGAGTGCTATCACGTGGCATGTACAGGACAACCAGGGGTTCAGGCCCAGTCAGCATGGGTTTATGAAAGGCAGGTCCTGCTTGATGAACCTGATCTTCTTCTATGACAAGGTGATCTGCCTAGTGGACAAGGGAAAGGCTGTGGATGGTGTCTACCTGGACCTTAGTAAAGCCTTTGACACCATTTCCCACAGAAACTGGCTGCTCATGGCTGGATGGGAGTACCCTTCGTTGGGTGAAGAACTGGCTGGATGGCTGGGCCTAAAGAGTGGTGGTGAATGGAGTTACGTCCAGTTGGCAGCCAGTCACAAGTGGTGTTCCCCAGGGCTCAGTATTGGGGCCAGTTCTGTTTAATATCTTTATTAATGATCTGGACGAGGGGATCATGTGCACCTTCAGTAAGTTTGCAGGCAACACCAAGTTGGCGGGGGGAGTGTTGATCTGCTTGAGGGTAGGAAGGCTCTACAGGGGGATCTGGGCAGGCTGGATCAATGGGCTGATGCCAATTGTATGAGGTTCAATGTGGAGTGGCTAGAAGAAAATGGACTTATTATGAGCAATCCAGACCAAGTAACTTTGTTGTAATAGCAGGCTGAGCAGGCCGAAACTGTAGCAAGCTGCAAGTGTTGTGAAGGACATATGCAGGACCAAGGAAGACAAAGAAGCTGTGTATTCACAGAGAGATAAGAGAGTTGGACAGAAAGATGAGAAAAAACAGGATGCCCGCACAAGGGAGGAGCAGCGTGTGGGCACCACACCGGGACCAATCATAGGGGAGATGGAAGCGTGTGAACGAGTAGTTTTAACCTATCACCTTTTACATAACAAAGCCTGCGTAGTGTGTATTTTTAGCTGGGGGTATAAATTGGTGTGGGTCTATTAATAGCACCTGTAGAGTATAAATTGTGGTGAGTCTATTAATAAAGTGGCACTAACTTGATCACATTGGTCGTATAAGTTGTGTCTGAGCCTTCTGCATCAACAGTTCAACAAGAAGTGCCGGGTCCTGCACTTGGGTCACCACAATCCCATGCAACACTATAGGCTTGGGGAAGAGTGTCTGGAAAGCTGCCTGGCAGAAAAGGACCTGGGGGCATTGGTCAACAGCCAGCTGAACATGAGCCAGCAGTGTGCCCAGGTGGCCAAGAAAGCCAATTGCATCCTGGCTTGTATCACAAATAGTGTGTGTGGCCAGCAGGACTAGGGAAGTAATTGTCCCCCCTGTACTCGTACTCAGCACTGGTGAGGCCGCACCTTGAATCCTGTGTTCAGTTTTGGGCCTCTCACTTCAAGAGGGACGTAGAGGTGCTGGAGTGTGTCCAGAGAAGGGCAAAGAAGCTGGTGAAGGGTCTGGAGCACAAGTCTTATGAGGAGCAGCTGAGGGAACTGGGGTTGTTTAGTCTGGAGAAGAGGAGACTCAGGGGGGACCTTATTGCTCTCTACAACTGCCTGAAAGGAGGTTGTAGGCAGGTGAGTGTCAGTCTCTTCTCCCAGATAACAAGCAATAGGGTAAGAGGAAATGGCCTCAAGTTGTGCTAAAGGAGGTTTAGTTTGGATATTAGGAAAAATTTCTTTACTGAAAGTGTTGTCAAGCCCTGGAAGAGGCTGTCCAGTGAGGTGGTGGAGTCACCATCTCTGGAGGTATTTTAAAGATGTGTAGGCATGGTGCTTAGGGACATGGTTTAGTGGTTGACTTGCCAGTGCTGGGTTAGTGGTTGGACTTGATCTTAAAAGTCTTTTCCAACCTAAATGATTTTATGATAGGTGCACAGCAGGGGCAGTGGTACCAGGTCCACTGTGAGATCAGTAGAGTATGGTACTGGTACTGACATGGATATGAGCTTGGCAGTGGTATTGGTACTGGTGTGGGCTTGGCAGGAGCACAGGTGCCAGTTCTGTTTACCAGCAGAGGAGTGCAGGCACAGCAGCAGTACCAATAGAGCAGTACCACCAGAATGGTGCTGGGACTGATAGGAGAGTGAGCAAGGCTGGGGCACTGCTGTCAGTACTAGTACCAACACAGGGATGCAGGCATAGTGCTGATGGGCACAGGCATGGCGCTGGTGTCAGCAGGTGCACTCTCTCTTGCAGGGCTTTCTTTTGGCTGGTGTTGCTGCTGCTCTCCTCCCTCATCTGGTTTATCACTGTTAAAGTCAGCGACCCCCAGGATGAGCCGTTGCAGAAGGGGCTCTTGATATTTGGGGTGATGTTCTCTGTGTTGCTGCAGGAGGCCTTCCGCTTCCTCTACTACAAGCTCCTCAGGTAAGGGCATCTCTCACCCTGCTCCAGCACTGCTGAATGGTCCTTCTGCCCTCCCAGCTATGGTAGGTCCTGATTTCAGCTGGGAGCTCCTGAGTGGGGGAGTTGTAGAGCATGGCACCAGGCTGCCTCAAGTGGGTGGTACCTGTGTCAGTACATTGACCTCGAGCGAGCGGGTCTCGGGTGGCGGAGCAGCGCAGCCCTAAGGTCTAGAAGACCCAGGGCTGAGGTGGCTGGTAGTGTCTCTCTGAATTCGGGACAGGTAGGCTGTGGGTTTGGGCTGCTGTAGGATGTGTAATATCCTCTCTGTTGTGGTGACTAGCACCAGCAGTGCTCCTGTAGCTCAGATGGAATCTGGGGGTATACCAGGCACCAGGAAATGCCTGCTTTGCTACATGGGGGATGGGGAAGGGTTAGGGATCTGCCCTCGTCTCCTGGCAAGTCTTGTTCCTTTCTTAGGGATGGCTTTGTGTCAGTGGGGACAGCCTGAAAGTGGTTTCGGTGCTCTGCGGGGTGGTGCATCCTTGCCAGTCCAGTGCTCAGTACCCTGGCCAGCTGTAGGCAAAGTCTGGGTGCAGCCTCAGCAGCTCCCGGCCTCCCTGGTGCTGCCTGCCCAGAGTGTGGGGGCTTGTGCCACCTGCTGGGTGAGCACACGCTGCACACTATACTGCTTTTGGATGGATGCTGCACTGGGCTGGGCAGGCAGACAAGGGGAGTTGATGCTGCAGTTGGCATCCCTCATTGCCCCCCCCCCCCCCCCCCCCCCCAGCGGTCCCCACCTTCCCAGCAGGCTGGGCACTGGCATGGGGCAAGGGGCTGAGGGAAGGCTGGGGGGGTCAGGTACACATGCTTGCACTGCTCCCTGTGGCAGGGTGCTGCTGGAGGTGGGCAGGCAGAGGGTAGCAGAACTCTGTGGAGTGGCCTCTAACACAAACCACTGCATTTCATTGCCCTGTGGCTCTCCAGCTGCAAATGCTGCTGTTCTTCCAGGGCTGTGGAAACATCTGGTATCCTCCTCACCTGCCACACCTCTAGCTGATACAACTTATGAAGCCCAGTGCTCTCAGTTTCTCCCTCCAAAGAAATTTTCAAGCTCTTTGAGGTCTTCCCTGCACCTTCTCTGTTTTTTCCCCCAACATCTTCTAAGAGTATAACTGCCAAGATCAGGTACACCCTCCTGGCATGCGCCTCCGATGCTGGCACTGGGGCTGTTTTCTGTGCGGGGGTGCTGCTTGCTTTGCACCCGACATCTCACTTGCCCCACCTGTGAGGCTGGCTTGCACTCGTGTCCCCTCTGTGGAAATTTTTCTGTGGCTTTGCACGGTTTTCACATGTGGTTTGTCTGGTGGTTCAGGGTGGTCCTGTGGATGGTCTCCAGTGGCAGGTGTTGCGGTTCAGTGATGGAGAGGTTACCAGTATAGTAGGATGGTGCAGAGTGAATCCCTGACTCCTACCTACTCTGTCCTGGTGCTGCACCGTGCCCTGGGAGGTGGCCAGGCCGTGTCAGCCTCCAGCATGCTCTCCCCTCTGCAGGCAGGCCATTGAGGGGCTGGTGGCCCTCAGTGAGGATGGCTGCTCCCCCATTTCCATCCAACAAATGGCATATGGTGAGTGCTGCACAGAGCAGCCAGGCAGGGCTGGGCATGGCGCTGGGGGTTAAGGAAGGTTTCTCACCTTGAAGCTGGCTGAGTCCTCCAAGGGGCTGGGAGGTGCCTGGGGTGGCCCTGGGTGGCTCAGGGCTTGATGGCATCCCTGTTCTGGCAGTGGCTGGCGTGGGCTTCGGGCTCATGAGTGGAACCTTCTCCATGATCAATCTTCTGGCAGACACATTAGGGCCTGGCACCATGGGCATCCACGGAGACTCAACAGCTCTACTTCCTGGCCTCAGGTGAGCAACTGGCACCCTTTGCCCACATCTCTGCCCCACCACAGAGACAGCAGACCGGGTGGGGGGGGGGGGGGCCTGGGGCTCAGCCCCCTGTGCTCTCCCCTCCATGCTGCATCCTGCTGCCACTCCCCATACCCATCTGAGCCCTTTGTGGTCCCCTGTGACATCTTTCTGTGCTATACCCTTCTCTCTGTCCCATGGCCCTCTCTGCTCCTTTTCCCCATCCTTCCCAGTCTGACCCAGCAGTGCCCCTACTCCCCTTCTGCAGCTCCTCTCCATCCCTCCCCAAGCCTGGGCTGGGCTAGGGCAGGTGGCTCCCCAGTGACACCCCTCTGCTGCTTCCTGCAGCCTTTATGACCATGGTGCTGATTTTCCTTCACACCTTCTGGGGGATCCTCTTCTTCCATGGCTGTGAGCACTGGCGCTGGTGGGAGATCACAGCTGTTGTTGTCATGCACCTCACTGTTTCAAGGTTGGTGAGTAGCCAGGAGCAGAGCTCTGCACTGGGACCTATATTTGGGGATGGCTGTGGTGCATGCTGGTCCCTGTGCTGGGGGGACGACAGCCTTCAGCATTAGTGAAGCAGTTGGGTTTTGGGGATTTGCAGCTGTCCCTGCACAGGACAGGCCTTTTGCAAACTGAATGCCAAAGCTGGTGTCCCCTGTCCCATTCTATTCATTGAGATGGCCATTCATCCTGGCCCTGTCCTCTCCTGCCTGCTCACCCCTTCCCTCTCCTACCTCTCTCCCTAGACATTTTGCAACCCCCTGTACATGGGCAGCCTGGTGCCCTCCTACCTGCTGATGGCTACTGCTGCCACTTGGGCTTATCTGCTCTCAGGGGGCTCTGCCCAGAACCTGCGGCACTTCCTGCTCTGTAAGTTCTGCTCCATAATGGGGACAGGGGACCCTGCAGGTTCCTCTGGGTACCTGGACCAGCACAGGGGTGGGGAGAGGGTGTCCCAGAGGCTGGAGCAAGGGCATCATCCCCTTTGGCTGCCGGACTAGAGGAGACACTGGGGTTTGGAGCCATGGTCAGGTTGTTGCCTCTCCTGGGGGAAGTAGATGGGGTAAGGAGTCTGGTGAAAACTGGCCCCCTCCCCTCTTGCTTCCTGCAGGTCTATGGAGCAGAGCCAGCCCTCAGCTGGAATCCTGAGGCCCCATGGGATGTTCCTGTCCCAAGCCATCCCTGTGTTTTTCATGTTGGTGTGATCATGGGGGGTGTCTGGCAGTTGTAGATCCCAGTTGCCTGAAGGTCTTGCTCCTGCTCTGTCCATCTCTGGTTTTACCACTTTGAAGTAGAAAGAGCAGTTCCTCCCCTTTCCCAGGTCCAGCCCGTTTTTCTTGGCCTCAGTGGGGCTGTGGAGCTCCCCAGGGCTTAGCTCTAGCTGTGCTGGAGCTGCTAGGAAAGGTGGGAGGCAGCCATGGGTCAGGGAATGCCCCAGCTACATCAAAGCTGGAGGGGAGCTGGGTGGGGGTCAGCCAGCAATGAAGCTGTGGCTCTGCCAGTGTTCAGCTCTGCCTTTCTCCAGCCCTACCAAGCCACGGCTATGTTTTTCCAACACTGCACAAATAAGAGGAGGAAGTCCCAGATAGACAGAGGGCAGGGCCAGGCTGTGCAAGGAGCTCTGTACTGCTTGCTCTAGAGCTCTGCCTGGGGCACAGAGGCTAATGCTGTCTCTGCTGATCAGGAAGGGGTCCCTCTGCACTCCTCTGCTGTGGATCCAGCTCCACTAGTGCCTGTTCCTGCCCTACAGCTTCTGACTGGGTATAAGAGACTGCGCCGGTGAGACCCACCATCGCCACAGCAGATGTGTTTTCTCAACATTGCTATGGCAGGAAACTCATGCCATCACCACAGTGAATGATCTAGCTATACATTGTTAAGGCAGGAAGATAACACCACTGCCACAGAAGAGATTTAAGGCAGGAAGATAACACCACTGCCACCGCAGAGATTTATCTATACATTGTTAAAGGAGGAGACCGACGGAGCAATGGGGGAGGCTGATCCTGCAAAACTTAACCAAACCCCTGTGCATGGACCCAGACCTGGGGTCAGGGGGATCAAGGTGCCTGGAGGCCCCTGAGGAATGTTGGGCACATACATCATTGCCAGGTGGAAGGTGTGGTGAAGTAGAACAGCTTGTAACAACTCTATAAAAAATGGAACCAACTAACATGGGACGGAACGTTCCCCCACCAGACTTGGAAACGGATCAGACTGTCGGGACGCTGCAACTCCGGGGTGGTAGCTATTGCTGTGAACTCTTTCATTCTTTCCTTCTTTCTTTCCTTCCTTTCTCTCTTTATCTCTCACTCTCTCCCTTTGCATTTGCAGATTTATTGTTGGGTAAATAAAGTTCCTTGGCTCTTGACTCTGTTTTGAGTCTTAATTCTGTTCCCGAGAATACAAACAGAACCATGCTCCGGTCTCAGACTGGCATGCGACACTGGGACAGCAGAGACAGCTGGCACCATGGGAGGCTTTTTTTTTTAAATACATTTTAACCTTTTTAACCCCCCCTTTTTTTTTTAATAACAAATATTTGCTGAGGCCAGACACTGCCCAGGCAAACAGTCCATGTGGGCAGCCTGTGACCAAGGGATGCTGGAGCACTGTCCCTCACTCGGCCCAGGGCAGGAGTGAGGGGAGATGGGGTGAAACAGGCTGAGCCAGCAGAACCAGGACCTCTGCAGAGGCATGGAGCTCACACGGTAGTGGTGGCTGCTGTGTAGATGACCTTGGATTTGGTCAGCAAGTTGAGCCTCGTGGGGGAGGAAGGGAGGGGGATGTTAGAGCAAGCAGGGGAGCCCTGCTAACTGTTGCTTATGTTGCAAGTCTACTAATGTTGCTGCCTGAGAGACCACCTTTAACCCCCCTTCCCATGCCCCAGACTGACTCCTGCCACTCCCTGGGGCCCCTCCCCCTGCATCTCCCTGTTGCTCTCTTGTAGCTGTACAGCAGGAAGGCCAGTGCTGTGATGAGCACCCCAAAGAGCATGGCCAGTGCATTCCCTGCAAGTGAGCTGAGCACAGGCCTGTTACACTGGGGACAGTCCCCTGTGGCTGCTGGACAAGGGAGGTGGGGCAAGGCTGGAGAAGGCTGATGGCCCAAAGGCAGAAAGAACATGAAGGCAATTGCCTCAGCTGAACACACTTATCTGCCTGGAATGAAGAGCTGGAGTGTCCTGCAAGAGACAAAAATAAGAGGATGCTTGTGAGAACCAGCTGTGCAGATGCTAGGGCAGCCCTGCACCCCCACCATGGCTGCCTGTCCCCTAGCTCAGCACACAGCTACCAGGACCCCCCTTCCCTGGTGGGTATGCCCCCTGGCCACCTTCTCTTCCTTCAGGCCAGCACCTCACCTACCTGCTGCTGCTGAGCTGTTGCTACCTGGAAGAGAGACAGCACAGTCAAGAGGTTGCCCGGGGGTGTTTGGGGAGGGAAATGTCAAGCCTGCAGGGCTTCAGGCCATGCTGCCAAAGCAGGGCTGCCTGCAAGATTCCCCATTGCCTGTGAGCAGACAGGGGAAAACTGCCTTCTGCATCCCCAGCAGCTCACAAGCCTGGCCCCAATACCCTGCGAAAAGCATTAAGGGAAAGGAAGGAAAAAAATGTTCCTTGAACCACAGCTCACATGAAAGCCTCATTGAGTCCAGCCAGAAACTCCCCCACTGTGGCTGCCACTGCCTGGGCAGCAGACGGGCAGGGAGCAGAGCACCGTAGCACCCCATGACCACACCAAACCCTGCAGGAGACCCTGGAGAAGGGCATGGGGTGAGCCCATCAGGCAGCAACCACAGGGACAGCTCCTTGTGGCAAGATGGTGTGCAGCTTCCCAGGAGGAGGCAGCTGGCCATTGCCAGCTCCCATTGCCCCAACTTCAGTGGCTGGAGGCTTTGGAACAGCTTTTGCAAGGAAGTAGTGAGAGAAATGCTTGGAGGTGAGAAATATGATAAAGTATCTAACAGGTTTACCAAAGATAGAGCATGCCAGCCTAACCTGATATCCTTTGTAAAGTCATATTCCAGACAAAAGAAAATGTGGTAGATTTTATTTCTCCCTAATTCAGTGTAGCATTTAATGTACCACATGGGAAACTGCTAGCCAGGCTGAAGACCATAGTGATTAAAAACCTATGTCTGTTAGCAAGCTGGCTGCAGATGGGAAGTGCCCTGCACCATGGTTTGTGGTTACTGAGGCATTGACCAAAGGCCTGCGACCAAGCCTGTGTGCTGTTTCTATTAGTTATCTTGACACAAAGTGTAGGAAATACCATCAAAACAGAAAAGGAACAGGATGTTGGACAAAAACACCCTAGTGATCTCAGACAGCAGCAATGGGCAAGAATTCAGTAATGCAGAACAATAGTCACACCTGAGGGTTAACAGGAATTTCTACTCATAACTGGAAACCACCAATGTAAGAAAGGCCTTCAAGGACAAACAGACAATGGACAGATGGGGATGTGTCAAGCAGGGGACTGTGCACCTGGCTAGGATGGCTATGTCACCCCACTGGTAGAGTGCAGCCCTTTCTGCAGGTCTTGGCACTTGGCAGTGAGGTGCTCACTGCAAGCCTGTATCTCTGCAGCTCTTAGCAAATTTAGCTATTGCATTTGGGGATAAAGAATCTGGCTGGGATGCTAGGAATTAGCTATTTGCCCTTGACCATACATTCCCCATCCATGCTACTGTTGCTTTTGCAAGACCAAGGACAAAATAGTTCCTAGAAACTGATCTTCCCCATGCAGGGTGAGACAAGTGCAGAAATGGGGGAGAGTGGGACCCCAAGACCAGTGCTGCCACAAGTCACCTGCCAGGCAAGGCTAACCCATGCAAATGCTGCATTTCCAAAACAGACACAAAGCTTCAACTCCTGCTCCTCACCCCATCCCTGCATCCCCATGGCTGGGTGCAGCCTGAGCACATTCACAAGCTCCTTACCAGAAGACAACTGCTTCAGCAAAAGGAGGATGGTCTGGAAACTTGCAAGCACCTGCAGGTCCTGCACCAGCTGGAAATTGTTCTGCAGAGGTTTGCTATCATCATTCCTCAGGCTTGTCACCAGCACTGACATCTGGAAGGAGAGCAGCTTGAGCAGAGCAGGGTGCGTCCTGCCTTCAGGAACTAGGTGAGCCCCAAGGGGACCAACAGATGGTGCATGCTTGCAGGGAGAGGCTAGGCAAGACTGAGTGTGGAGCTCATTGCCTTCATGGACCTGGTCACGAGAGAGCAGCATGCTCTGGTTGAAGACCGTCCACTTCACCATCTGGTAGCAGGAAGGGGTGGTCAGAGAGCCACTGTAGTGGAAGTAAAGTTTCAGGTTGGCAGGCAACAGGCTTGTGATGTTGAATCCAGACACCAAGTCTTCCTTGCTTGGAAGAAGAAACATCATAAGGAGCAAGAGTGGGGCAACCCCTTGGAGGACAGCAGGCAGGACCAGCATGGAAATCATGGGAACAGACCTGACCTGGAGCATCCCCCAGCCCAGCCTGCCACCACATGTGCCAGGGTCCACCCTGCTGCACCCAGTGTGCTGGAGAACGGGCAGTTGGTTTTCCCTGGAGGCAAGGGAAAGCACATGCAAGCAGAGGGCACCTTGAAAAACTGTTTCTGTACAATCTGTGCAATGCTCCCCTTCTCACATAGACATGGCAAATGTCTGCTGCAGCTTCTCTGCCATGAAGCAGGTTTCTCTGTTGGGCTGCAGCTCCTGAGACAAGTACTAGGTGGGACAGGACCTTACTTCTCTTTGGATTTTGTGCAGATGCTCAAGTATTTCCTGATAGCATGGGTTTTCTCTGGGCCCAACCTGCAACATAGAGACCTCACAGAAATTACAAGCACAGGGGCCAAATGGAGACCAGGTGATGATGGCTGTGCCAGCAGGGAGAAATTGTTCCCTGTGGGGAGCACCCGGTCCAAGTGACCCCTTCCTCCCATCAGGGCTGCACTGCCCTCTGGTACCTCCCCAGGTACATTTGCACCTTTGCCTGTCCCCAAAACTGTGCCTGACTCTGCCTTTCCCAGTCCCACTCCCCCCCCCCCCCCCAGCACTGCGCCTACCCCTTCTCACCCAGGGCTGAGCTATGGGACTCACCTCCAGGAAGGCTCCCAGTACAGCCAGGCCATCCAGGTGGACCATTGCCTCCTTAAAGCTGTCATACTTGGTGTTGTAGTGGACCACGAGGATCTGGAAGGGAAACGTGCAACCCTGATGCAGGATGGGCATCTCCAGGAGTTGCTCACCCCCACAGGGCTCTAGCCTGTCAAAGCAAGGGCTGGGAGAGACATGCACCCATATGCACCCATGCTGAGTGCTCCTCCTAGGAAGGGAATGTACTGGTGTGTGGTGGGTTGACCTTGGCTGGATGCCAAGTGCCTGCTGAACTGTTCTATCACTCCCCTTAGCAGAAGGGCGGCGGGGGGGGGGGGTGGATAAGATGGGAAAAAAACCTTGTGGATGAAGATAAAGGCAGTTAAATTTATTACCATTCAAATCAGAGTAGGATAATGAGAACTAAAACCAAAACTTAAGAACACCTTCCCCCCACCCCTCCCTTCTTCCCAGGCTCAACTTTACTCCTGAATATCTCCTTCCCCTGAGTGGCACAGGAGGATGGGGAATGGGGGTTATGGTCAGTTCATCACATGTCTCTGCTGCTCCTTCCTCCTCACACTCTTCCCCTGCTCCAGCATGGGTCCCTTCCATGGGGTGCAGTCCTTCAGCAATGGACTGCTCCAGCGTGGGTCCCCCACAGGGTCACAAGCCCTGCCAGCAAACCTGTTTCAGCATGGGCTCCTCTCTCCATGGGTCCACAGGTCCTGCCAGGAGCCTGGTCCAGCACAGGCTTCCCATGGGGTCACAGCCTCCCTCAGACATCCACCTGCTCCAGCGTGTGGTCCTCCATGAGCTGCAGGTGGTTATCTGCTTCACTGTGAATCTCCATGGGCTTCAGGGGGACAGCCTGGAGCACCTCCTCCCCCTCCTTCACTGATCTTGTTTGCAGAGTTGTTGCTCTCACATATTCTCACTTGTCTCTTCTGCTGCAATTTGTTGCAGAGATGTTCCTGTTCCCCCTTCCACCCCCCCTTCCCCCCTTCTTAAATATGTTATCACAGAGGTGCTACCACTGTGTTGCTGATTGGCTCAGCCTTGGCCAGCGGCAGGTCCATCTTGGCACTGATTGGCATTGGTTCCATCAGACATAGGGGAAACTTCTAGCAGCTACTCACAGAAGCCATCCCTGTAGCCCCCCGCTACCAAAACCTTGCCATGCAAACCCACTACATGGTAGGACTGAGAAAGCGTGCCACTGTGAAGCAGCAAGCGTGAAGGACTGCCCACAGGAACTTCCCCGGTCACAGACAGCAAACCAGTACTCTTCCCTAGATACCAGGGGATCATACTGCAGAGCAGGGCTCAGTTTGAGGATAGCACTAGTGAAGGAGGAATAAAACTAGATGGGATCTGAAGAGCAGGAGTACTGTGTACAGAGTCCCTGCAGTTCCCAAAGCAGGCTGCTCATGGTCTTCTAGGGAGCCCCAACCATTGCTCCTGCTTCATCAGCCCAGGACTGGGCTGCAGCACAGGGACAGGCTGCACTGCTCAGACATGGCCAGCCCCAGCCCACCTGCAAGTAGAGCATCCTGTCTCCTCAGCTGCAGGTTGCAGTGTGAGTTTGGCTCTTGTTTTGTGCACTCAGTGCCAAAGTGTGGGCTCCTACACTGAACTCATCTTGAATGGGGCTATGGGTAGGTCAATGCCCAGAGCCGTGCCAATGCAATGCAACAAGCTTCAACTTTCAGCTTCAGGTTGTAAGACACCCTGGTAAATACATCAGCTTCAAAAATAGCTGCTATGAAAATGCTGGAAAATGAACAGTTGTCCGTCCCGTCCCGTCCCGTCCCCCGTCCCCCCCTGACTCCTAGGGGCCAGCTCCAAGCCAGATGTTATCCAACAATTTATTCAGTAAATGAGAATAATATGAAGAGACTGTGGACAAAATTCATGGAGAAAGATATTGGCAGAGAGTGGTGAATACCTATGAGAGCAGGACAGTCGGGGATAGGCAAACTGAGACCATTCAAACAAATGGGCCTGTGAGTGTGACCAGCACTGGAGCTGGTGACACAGAAGCATTACATCTTCTGAAAGCATTTAGAGCTAAAACTTTGCCTCTTTGGATACAGTAAATACATACTTGGTTTTGCCTTTAATGTGGTTTAGCCAAGTATCTTGGACTCATACAGCAGTGTGACAGATCTAAAAGCTGAGTTACCTGGACATGCAGCAAAAATATCAGGAGCATCCTTGGACCTTGAGAAAGGCTGCCCTATCCTTCTAAGCACCTTTTCCTCATTTTAAAAAATAAATTCTTTTCCTACCTCCTCCTTTATAGGTAAAGTGTCTCTTAGTCACATCAGAGCTAGGGCACAGATTTGGGATTAACACAGAATCACAGAATGGTCATGGTTGAAAGAGACCTCTGGAGATCATCTAGTCCAACCCCCTGCTTTAGCAGGTTCACCTAGAGCAGGTTGCACAGAGTTGCATCCAGGCGGGTTTTGAATGCCTCCAGAGAAGGAGACTCCACAGCCTCTCTGGGCAGCCTGTCCCAGTGCTCTGTCACCCTCAAACTAAAGAAGTTCTTCCTCATATTCGGATGGAACTTCCTGTGTTGCAGTTTGTGCCTATTGCTCCTTGTCCTGTCACTGGGCACTACTGAAAAGAGTCTGGCCCCATTCTCTTGACACTTGCCCTTAAGATATTTGTAGATGTTGATAAGATCCTCTCTCATTCTTCTCCAGGCTAAACAGGCCCAGCTCTCTCAGCCTTTCCTCATAAGGGAGATGCTCCAGTCCCCTAATCATCTTTGTAGCCCTCCACTGGACCCTTTCCAGTAGTTCCTTGTCTCTCTTGAACTGGGGAGCCCAGAACTGGACATAATACTCCAGATGCAGCCTCACCAGGGCAGAGTAGAGGGGGAGGATAACCTTCCTTGACCTGCTGGCCACACTCCTCCTAATGCACCCCAGGATCCCATTGGCCTTCTTGATCACAAGGACACACTGCTGGTTCATGGTCAATTTGCTGTCCACCACAACTCCCAGATCCTTCTCCACAGAGCTGTCTTCCAGCAGGTCAAGCCCTAGCTTGTACTGGTGCATGGGGTTGTTCCTCCTTAGGTGCAGGACCTTACACTTGTCTTTGTTGAACTTGATTGGATTCCTCTCTGCCCAGCTCTCTAGCATGTTGCCATCTCGCTGAATGGCAGCATTGCCTTCTGGCATATCAATGTAAAACAGGGCTGTGATGAGTCCATTTGTCTTCTGTGGCATTTCCTGCCACTGGGCTGAGAGATACAAAACTCAAATACCAGAAGCAGGAGACTGCTTCCTCCCTGGGAATTTATCTGCTTTTACATTTCTTCTGTATATCCAAATCAGTACATTCATTCTACTAGTTACCAGAGTAATTTTCAGGCCCTTGCAAAAGCTTATACAGTGTACATACTTTATATTACTAAAAGGAGCAACTGTACACATATCTTAGTAGACTTGCAACTTTTTATTTATAGCTTTTCATAAAGCACACTGGCAGTTGACAGAATAAAAAAAGGCATCTTATAAGCATGTGAGAAACTACTCCCCCCCTCAATGAAAATATTCTGACTGCTTTTCTGAACACCAAGCAACATCAGATGCCAGTGTAGTTGACTGACTTGCAGATACATGATTAATAGAAGATTAAGTGAGTGAGGGATGGCCAGCATGCCTCAGAGCAGTGGCGACAACAGTCTTATTAATTACAGAAGCTCAAAAATTGTCTTCGGGACAACTCATTATTGTTTTTGTGCCTCATGCTGTTTTGGAAGTATTGGAGCAGAAGGGCCATCACTGGGTGTTCCCAAACAGATTGATTCAATATCAAGCATCCCTGATCAAACAAGATGATGTCACTTTAAAGGTGACTTCTGTCCTGAATCCTACAACCCTACTCCCTGTTAATTAAAATAATGAATTGGAATATGACTGTCTACATGTCATAGAACAGGTGTACTCCAGCCGATCAGATCTGAAAGCTATACCCTTAGATAATCTGGACTGGAAGTTATTCACTGATGCAAGCAGCTTTATGGACAACGGGCAGCAAAAAGCGGGATATGCTGTGGTAACTTTGAAAGATGAAATAGAAATGAAGCCATTACCTGTCAATATTCAGAAAGCCAAAATTATTGCATTGACTCAAGCCCTAGAACTGTCTGAAGATAAACAAGTAAATATTTATATGGGTTAAAAATATGCATTTGGGGTAGTACACGCTCATGGGGCCATTTGGAAAGAATGAGGGCTTTTATCCTGACAAGGAACTGCAATCAAACATGGGAAAGAAATTTTAAGACTCTTACAAGCAGTTCAAAAACCAAAATAAGTATCTGTGATTCACTGCAAGGCTCACCAAAAGGGAAAACCAGATGTAATTAAGGTTAATCAAAGAGCAGATGAAGCTGCAAGACTCTATCAAATTCTATACTGGGTGCTTTGATTCCTATTGAGAAGTTAGTATGAAGAGAGCCTCCAAATTACCCTGAAAGGGATGATCAACTGGCAAAACTTCTGAATTGTACCAAAACTGAAAATGGATATTAGACAATGGACACTGGATAGATTATAGTTACTGCTCCATTATTGAGGGAATTAATAAAGAAGACTCACCAGGAAACCCATATGGGAGCCAAGCAATAGTGGCAAGCATAAGACATTACAGCTTCCTAATATCGTGAAACAATGCCTGATTTGTTACAGAAATAAACCAAAAATACAGGAAAGCCCCCCTCCAGGACAAGTTAAGAGGGGACATACTCCAGGGGAATACTGGCAAATATATTTCTCTGAGTTACCAAGATGCAATCGGTATAAATATCTGCTGGTACTTGTAGAGACACTTGCTGGATGGGTAGAAGCTTTCCTGTGTTGAACCAACAAGGCAAGAGGAGTAATCAGAGCATTATTGAAAAAAATTATGCCTAGGTTTGGAATACCCGAGGGGATGGCATAAGATAATGGGCCTCATTTTATTGCTAAGGTAGTGCAGGAAATTGCCAAGTTTTCACAGTTTGATTGGGACTTAAATACACCTTGGAGACAGCAACCCAGTGGGAAAGTAGAAAGAATGAATCAGACTCTGAAAAGAAAAATCTCAAAATTATGCCAGGAAACTCAAATGAAATGCATAGATGTCTTATCCATAGCTTTATTATGAATGCAAATTACTCCCAAGGTTCAAGAAGAAATTAGTCCTTTTGAAATTTTATATGGCAAACCATACCCAGTAAGTAGCTTAACAGGGAAAGGGGAACATATGCATATAAACCAAAATAAGATACTTACTGAATCCATGTTGTTATAGTTGAATTGAAATAACTAGAGTCCGAAATAAATTCACTAAGTATTTATTAAGGCAGGAAAGCAAAACCAGCGCGCTGGGCGGCCGGGGAGTCGCAGCTCCATCCAGGCTCACAAATTCCGACAAGTAACACAGCCTTTTTATTCTCAACTTCAAGGCCGGTTTAAGCAAACAGTTATGCTCTCAGTCACATAGCAAGAAGCTGTATATTACAAAACTAATCTATTTTTACACTAAGGTCTAAACAAAGACAAAGGTTGTCATAGTAACATGAGATTATGGTTTAACATTTGCCTTGAGAAAGTACATCTCGCAACCTCATGGTTAAGTCTTTTCTCGCCAGACAGAACATTCTCAAATCTGTTACAGCAAGATCATTCCTTTTGTTAAAAGCCCATTTGATCAGCAAATTACCCTTAGTTACTTATTACAATTCCCCCCTTCTTTTATTTATAAGTGAATTGCTGATTAAATCTAGACAATACCTCACAAGCCACATCTAATTCAGGACTTTCATTTGGTATAATTTTCATCTCCATTTCTGATTGTTTCATTACCATTAGCTGCACTTTTTCCAACCTGCTTTTAACAAAAGTTACAAATTTATTGATGATACAGGGTCCAAAAGTCAGTCAATAACAATATTATAAGGGGTCCCGCCATAGTAGAAATTAAAGTAGTCAGCCAGGGTGACTGATTAAACCAAGATTCATACCAGGAGGATTGAGCCTCTCGTTCTCTTTTTCTTTTCTCTAATCCCTCTCTTAGCTTTGCTAACGAATCTCTTACTGCCCCAGTATGATCAGCATAGAAGCAACATTCCTCACCAAGGGCAGCACATAATCCTCCTTGTTGCAAGAACAAAAGATCCAATCCTCTTCGATTCTGTAGAACTACTTCCGTTAATGAAGTTACTTATTTTTCCAAATAAGAAATAGAATTTTCTACTCGGGCTAAATTTTCGTCTCTTGCAGCTCTTAGAGATGTCAAACTCTGCTGTTGTTGCACCAAGGAGGTTAGGCCAGTGGCAGTTCCAGTGGCCCCTAAACTAAGTAGAGCAGCTATAGTGATTGCAGAGACTGGCTCTCTTTTGTTGATTTTATGTCTTAATTTGTCCCAATGTAAATACATAGTTTCTTCCCCATGTAAGAGGATTCTAGGTACCACAGTAACCTGTACACAAAATTCTGGGACATTTTTCTTGAGAACAGCAGTGGACAAGCACGGTGTTAATCCAGTTATAGAACAAATCCACCATGCCCCGGGACTAGGCAGAACCCATTTAGCATCACATGCAAAGTTTCGAGTCTGGTTGGTACATAGAGATTTTCTTCTATTTGTTACCTTTCCTATACACCAACCACTCCCTCTGACTTGTTGGAGGGTAATCCCTGTTTTCCGTTCTTTCCGAATGCATCTGGAGGGACTGTCCTCGGTAGAGGTATTAAAAGGAGATGGTACAGCTATCCCCTTATAAAAAGGGGGCTTTATGTCATAACATAACCAACAGGAAATGGTAAAATTCGGATTTGTGGCATTTAAAGCTTGATAGGCTGCCTGCATCACAGCCCATAAGGGTTCATTATTTCTGGGAGTTTCCTCTACTTTATTTGTGGAGGTTAGGTATGTCCCTGGAGTGACTGAGGCGGGGGAGTTTTCTACCTTTGGCTTTTTCTTTTTCTTTTCTTGCTTTGTGATGACTCGATTTAAGAAACTTGGAGCACCGGCTGTAACATTAGTTTTCAATATAACAGGACCTTCCCATCGACCTAAGGTCCAATTGAAGGGTTGATGTTCATTTTCTAAAGTCGTGGTAATTAATATTATTATCAGGATAACAGCCTTCATTTTCCCCACTGTTAGTACCTCTCTGCCTTTCCTCGTCTACTCTTTTGCAGAGAGCAACGGGATATCATTATCTTCTCGGCAGCAGCAGGTAGTCTTCAGGGGAATTTGCTGTTATCCTGCAATAATTTTCAAGGTCTTTGCAAGTTAGTTATCTCTCAAATATATTTCCACCTGTTTGGTTGTTGTGCCCATTTCCAGGATCTTATAGTACACTGTCCTAAAACTCTGTACCAGTCTGTTTCATATACTTCCCAAAGTTCAGGTATTGACAGTTCCCATCCACAAAATAATTTACAAATTTCTGTTTGAGCCCATTGTTCCCTGGTAGGTGTCAGATTATTGCGACATTTCATACAATAAGGTTGTCTCTTAATTGAAACACAAGACCACTTTTTATCACAATTTAAACATTGGCAAACAACCCAGCATAAGTGTCCGGAAGTAGGGTGTTTTAAACAGGGTATTCCACAGATGTCTCCTATACCGGGTGATTCGGGTATATCTGTCTCTGTCTCACAGCAAAAGGGAAAAACCTGAGGAGTTCCTGTCAGTTTGTATAGTCCAGCTCCCCCCGTTTGGTCAGGTATTTGTTCTTCACTCCAGGGTGCAAAATATACCTTTCGTAGGGTAATTCCAGGTGGTATTTCGAACCATTGATATAAACTATTTCTTACTTCCCTTCTGGAGTGGTTCATTTACCGGCCTCGTTTTTCCTTATCTTCATTTGGAGGTCCCCTGGTTCCAATGTTACAGTCCACATCTCTGGGAAGATAGGTCCCTTAATTCTGCTGGCGTGAGTCCATCCTTTTTCCGCTGTTCGTACAGCTGTATCTGTGGTAAGTAAAACAACAAAAGGTCCTTCCCAACGGGGTGTTAGAGAAGTTTCTTTCCAAGTTTTTATCAACACCTGGTCTCCAGGTTGGATTCGGTGTATGGAGATATCCAAGGGAGGTCTTTGTACTACCAAACCCTTCTTTCTTAATTCCTGTCTCCTTTTTGTGAGTTCTAAAATATACTCTGTTAAAATTTTATCCTCGACCTTCGGGTGTTCCACTAATAATCCAAAGTCATAAGGCATCCCATACAACATTTCAAAGGGGGAGATACCAGTATCTGTCCTAGGTTGAGTCCTAATATAAAGCGAGGCCAGCGGTAGACACTTAATCCAATTCATTTTTGTTTCTAGCATAAGTTTGGTTAGGTGTTTCTTTATCTCCTCATTCATTCTTTCTACTTTCCCAGAACTTTATGGGTGCCAGGGAGTATGATATTCCCATTTGGTACCAAACAATTCGGTTGTCTCTTTAATTATTTTGGATGTAAAATGTGGCCCTCGGTTCGAATCAATTATTGCAATAGTTCCATATCTCGGAATAATTTATTCTAAGAGAATTTTAATAACTGTCTTTGCAGTAGCTCTCACCACAGGAAAGGCTTCTACAAAGTATGTACGGTGATCAACCAAGACTAATAAATACTGATATCTCCCCACCTTTGGCAATTCGGTAAAGTCTACTTGTATTTTCTCAAAGGGTCTTTTAGCTAACTCACGACCCCCATGAACTTTTTCCCTTGGTTGTCGTTTATTCACTTTATGACAGGTTAAACATCCCTCTAACACTCTTTTAGCTAGACCATATATTCCGACACAGGCATAATTTGTCTCAAATTGATCCACTAAGGCTTGAATTCCCCAATGAGTTTTATGATGTAATTTATTCAGTATTCCCCGAGCTAATCCCTTTGGAAGAATCTCTCTTCCATCGGGTAGCAGCCATTTATCACCATTTCTTTTTGCTCCAATTTGTTTCAACTTACCCAATTCTTGGAGAGTAAAAGTCTTATCTATTTTCAGCTTTTTTTGTTCCTCTTCTAAGTTCTGAACCATTAATAATGCTGCCCATTTTGCCTCTCCGTCAGCTAAATTGTTTCTTCTTATAATATGGGTTATTCCCTTTTGATGTCCTTTTACATGGACTATGGCTATCTTAAGTGTAGCTCTTAATGCCTTTAAAACCTCTAGGATTAGTTTTTCATGGACTAATCCTTTCCCCTGGGTGTTAATTAAACCTCTCTCTTCCCAAATTTTCCCAAACGTATGTACCACCCCAAAGGCGTGCTTTGAATCTGTATAAATAGTTCCAATTTTGTTTTCTAAAAGTTTTAATGCTCTTAACATAGCATATAACTCACACGCTTGTGTGGACCAAGCTTTATTTAATGGTCCTGATTCTTTTATCTTAAAAGTATATCCATCCACAATAGCATATCCTGATTTTCGCTGTCCTTCAACTATTCGTGAGGAGCCGTCCACAAATAATTTTTCTCCTTTGTCTAATTCATCTTATTCTAAATCCTCCCTTATTTTAGTCTGTAAATTTATTGGTTGCAGGCAGTCATGTGTCAAATCTTCTTTGGATTCTCCGTATAAAAATTGGGCAGGATTATGAGTAGAGGTGGTCTCTATTTCTAACTTAGGGGAGTTAATCAGAATTCCCTCATACTTGAGTAATCGACTGTCTGTAATCCACTTATCAGCTCGTTGTTGTAACACTCCTCGAATATTATGAGGGGTATATACTTTTAATTCACCTCCCAGTGTTATTTTTCCCACCTTTTCTACCAATAATGCAGTGGCCACTATTGCTTGCAAGCAGGTGGGCCACCCACGGCTTACAGGATCTGGTATTTTAGAATAATATCCCACAGGCTTTCTCTGTCCCGCCCATCCTTGGGTCAGAACCCCATAAGCTGTCCCATTATCGACATTGATAAAAAGCTGAAAGGGTTTACGAATATCGGGTAAACTGAGGACAGGTGCTTCTACCAGATCTCTTTTTATATTTTCCCACCTATTCTCATCTTCAGGGGACCATTTTACCAACCCGTCTTTAGTTAATTTTTCGTACAAGAATTTTACTTTACTGCTGTAATTTTCTATCTACTGGCGACAATACCCCAATAATCCCAATAACTGACTTATCTGTCTTTTATTAGTGGGTGCTGTTAGAGACAAAAGTCCTTTTACTCTCTAGGGATCTAATTTCTTATGTCCTTTTGTAAGCCAGTGTCCCAAATATTATACCTCTTCTTCAGTAAACTGTAATTTAGATTTAGAAACCTTTAATCCCTTGAGGCCTAAAAAGTTCAGTAATTTAATGCCCTCATTTCTGACTTCTTCTTGAGTTTTTCCAGCAATTAATAAATCATCCACGTATTGTATTAGAATTAGTCCCTGACTTAATTCATAAGATTCCAGTAACTGTTCCAGAGCTTGTCCAAACAAGTTTGGGGACTCTGTGAATCCTTGGGGTAAAACGGTCCACCGTAATTGTCGTTTTCTATGGGTCTTGGGGTTTTCCCACTCGAAAGCAAAATAATCCCTACATCTTTCTTCTAAGGGACAAGCCCAAAAGACATCTTTTAAATCTATACCACTATACCATTTATAGTCTGGATTTAATTGATTTAGTATAGTGTGTGGGTTAGCCACGACAGGGAAACGGGTAATGGTTCGCTTATTTACTGCCCTCAGATCTTGTACTAAACGATAAGACCCATACGGCTTTTTTTACGGGCAATATGGGAGTATTATGGGGAGACATACAGGGTCCCAAAAGTCCTTGAGCTAAAAGTCTCTCAATTTCTGGCTGTAATCCTTCTCTCCCTTCTCTAGAGATGGGATACTGTTTTATTCTAATTGGCTGATCTGGGTCTTTTAGGGAAACTGTGATCGGTTTGATATTTAATTTTCCCACCGACCCCGGGCTATACCAGGTCTCTGGATTAATCTTGGCTTCATCTTCCGTGGTTAATAAGTATAATCTTATTTTTATTTTTTCTTGATCTACTTCTAAATTGACTCCTAATTCTACCATCAGGTCTCGCCCCAAAAGATTATATTCAGCTTCTGGGACCAATAAAAATGTTCCTACTCCGTATTTATTCGGAGCTTCTATTGTTACATTCCTAATCAGGGGCACTTTAGAAGGTTCCCCCTTTGCACCGATTACTTGGAGTTTATCCTTTGATTCCACACACCCAGATGGTAACTTTTGGACAGTTGATTTTTCGGCACCCGAGTCCACGAGGAACTCGAACACTTCATGCTGAGGACCTAATTTTAATTTTATCAAGGGCTCGGTAACCTTAGGGGTCCCCAGCAAATAGAGCCCCTGATCCCCCTAATCTTCTTTACAAACTTTTTCATCCATTATCCTTTTTCGACAATTCTTTTGCAAATGCCCCCCTCTTGTGGCGATAAAAACACTCTACATCTTGTGAGCCGAATTCCTTTCTTTTAGGATTTTCTGGGCCCTTCCGGGACCTTTCTCCTCTCCTGTCCAGATTTTGTCCTTCTCTTACAGCTGCCATCAAGGTTCTAGCCTGTCTCTTCTGACTCTCATCTTCCCTTCTCACATACACTTTTTGGGCTTGTCGAAATAATTCATCTAAACCCTTTTTCCTGCCAATCTTCTATTTTCTCTAATTTTTTCCTTATATCGATCCAAGATTTAGCCACAAACTGAGTTTTCAGCAGGGCTTGACCCACTTGACTATCAGGGTCTAGTCCAGAATATAGCTGGAAACTCTTTCTCAGCCTTTCTAGCCATTCGGTGGGGGTTTCATCTTTTTTTCTGTTGTTCATTGAAGGCTTTATTAATATTTTGTCCTCTGGGTACAGAATCCCTAATTCCCTGAATTATCATATCCCGGAGATCGACCATATTATTTCTATGTACGGGATCTTGATTGTCCCAATTGGGCTGCTCTAAGGGCCATTTTACATCTCCGGCTGGGCCATGTTGATGTCTCTGATCCCAATGTCTCATGCCTGCCGTTCTGATCATCCCTCGTTCTTCATTTGTAAACAAGATCTTTAAAATAGCCTTCATCTCGTCCCAAGTATAAATGTTAGGGCCGAGGAATTGATCAAAACGTTCTTCTACCCCTAATGGGTCTTCTAACAAGTGTCCCATTTCTTTCTTAAATTCTCTCACATCCCCAGAGTTGAGGGGTACAGATACAAATCCGACTCCGGGTTGTGGTCCCCCCATAGCAGTCTCCCTTAATGGATATAATAGATTTTCCTCCCTCCTTTCTCTAGTTCGACTTCTAGTCATTATTCGATCAGGAGGGGACTCTTCCTCAGGTTGGGGGGGTGCTGTTGGAGGAGGATCAGGACCCTGTGGTGACAGAGGAGGGGGAATATAGGGTGGGGGAGACACTGGAAGTTCGTCTTCCTCCCGCCTTTTCTTCCTATCCTTTTTCTTTTCTTTTAATGGGAACAAATTAGCGGTCTGGGCTGTACCCAGGATCCATAAAAAGGCATGTTCACTCTCCTCCTTATTAAATGGCTGTTTATTGTTAACATATATATTCAGTTGTTGACATATCCAATCCTCAAGGGATCCAAAAATAGGCCAATATAAATCCTTTCTTATTTGTTTTCCTCCCCATACTTCCATACAATAATGGATCATTTTTTCCCTGGACTTCCCCTTTCGAGAAGGGGAGGCGTCCCAATATTGAATCATTAGGCCTAGCGTGCTATCTTGGGGTATATCAGGGAGCCCACCCCCGCCCCATACCTCCTGCATGAAACCAGAAGCTTTACTCTTCTTCTGGCCCATCTTCCGAGAGTGCCTTCTTTCACACAAAATTCACTTGCTTCCCTCCGTTCGTGGCCCATGCCCTCGCAGACAATGGGAACCGCACTACAAGGAGGTCCACACTCGCTTTGCCTGGTGGACTACTAAGTCCGGTGGACGTCTCAGTCACTTGCACTCCGGGTACCCAATCCCCGACCGAACGGAACCGCAATATACTCACTCACTCCTGAGTCTTCGTCCCGCTCTTCGTGCACAAAAGTTACAGGGAACTGCAGTATCTCCTTTCTCTTTTCTTTTTTGCTTTCCTCTCTCAGTTCGGAAAATCCGGGTGAGCTAAGTTGGAATCTCCTCCGGGACCATCCGAAGATGGGGCGCCCTCCCAGAGTTGAAGTCCGAATCGGTTGTCTGTATCCGAGTCACGGCACCAAATTTGTTATAGTTGAATTGAAATAACTAGAGTCCCAAATAAATTCACTAAGTATTTATTAAGGCAGGAAAGCAAAACCAGCATGCTGGGCGGCCAGAGAGTTGCAGCTCCATCCAGGCTCACAAATTCCGACAAGTAACACAGCCCTTTTATCCTCATCTTCAAGGCCGGTTTAAGCAAACAGTTATGCTCTCAGTCACATAGCAAGAAGCTGTATATTACAAAACTAATCTATTTTTACACTAAGGTCTAAACAAAGACAAAGGTTGTCATAGTAACATGAGATTATGGTTTAACATTTGCCTTGAGAAAGTATATCTCGCAACCTCATGGTTAAGTCTTTTCTCGCCAGACAGAACATTCTCAAATCTGTTACAGCAAGATCATTCCTTTTGTTAAAAGCCCATTTGATCAGCAAATTACCCTTAATTACTTATTACAATGTTATCATTGGGGCATACTATCTTCACTTAATAGGTACCTGAATGAAAATGCACCTGTACCTCTGGACACCCCAGTACATACTTTCCAACCAGGAGATCTAGTTTACATCAGAACCTGGAAAGATTAACCTCTGAAAGAACACTGGAAAGGACCATATTTGGTATTATGAATTGATACAAAGATCGGCAGCATCCAAACCCCCTTGCTTTCTAACCTCACCAAATTGGGAGGCTAGGTGTGGCTGGGTAAGGAGTCCAATATAATAAAACTTAATAACTTTTAAGCAAGGCATCCTTTATTGCAGTGCTTGGGGCAGCACTGGGGATAGCTCCACCATAAGTGCTCCAACAATCTGGCAAACTTTCAGAGACTATATACCATGAAGTTATACATATTCATAAGATTTCCGAGAACTCATTTACATATACACGAGATTCCCTGGAACTCATTAACATATGCAAATGCATGGTCCACATGCGCAGTCGTCTTCCCTGGTGGTGTTTGGGTGGTTGGTTGTCGGGGTCTTCAGATGAAGGCTTGTAGTCTTCTTCACTGTGCCCACTGATTGACCTTTACTGCTGCTCAAACTCAGTTCTGGGATCAGTAGACCATATCCTTTGAGGCTATGGTCTACTGATCCCATGGTCATTCTCTTGTAACTTTCTTATCTTTATGGTCCTGTGTAATCTGTTCTCAAGATTGAGTTGTCTACAGTGAGATTATCCGGGGTGCCCCCTTATTTTACACCCATACCTTATTTTACAACCATCGGGAGCCTCTTTTGTCCAACTAAGTATCTAAGGTATTTACAACAACTTCCTTGGTTTCGGGGCCTTAACCCTTTCAGTGTATTTATCAATGCTAATTCTGATTTTGTTGTATCTGTCACCTTAATAAATCATCTATTTTTATCAACTTTGTGAAACTGTTTCAGTGAAAGTCCTTAGACTGGACTCTGACAGGCAAATGTGAACTCTGATGAGTGGCTGTACATATAATCCTTTAGATTTAAACCCACTGACCAAGTCCAAGACTAGGATTGGATCTAGCCACACCTAGACTCCTCTCTGAGGTGTTTAGAAAGCAAGAGGATCCTTTCTAAACCTTGTGACTCAACGGGAGGGCTGTCTTCCTCTGCCCCTGGCCACTCATCACTCTTACCCCTTAATGTGACAATTATTCCACCTATTTTACCAGGTACATGAACTGAAAGCTGCACCCTCTCATTTCCCACTACCCACACATCTTCCCCATAGATGAGAACAAGGCACAGCATGTGACAGTCTGATGTTTGTCATACTGTGCAGTGCATAGCTGGAAGCTGCTCAGATGCTTCAGCAGTGCAACAGCCTGTACAGAAGTACAACAGAGAGGGACCAGTCAGGGTGACAGCCACCTCCTCCTGGTTGCACCACCCTCATGGAGCCTGTGCAGAGTGAAGTACCAAATTGCCCAGAGTGCCTGCTCTGGAGAAACAGGCTGCCAGAGAAGTCACTACCTGGAAAGGAAAGAAAAAATCCCAAACTGAAATGAAACCTCACCTCTTTTTGCCTGTCTCTGAAACTAGGAATTAGATCTGCTTCACTCATCTTCTTTTCCCTCTCCTCAGCTCACAAACAAGCCCTCACTCCAGAGGGTGGTTAGCCAGACCTTGGGACACAGCCAAATCATACGCTTGCCCTGCTCATCTCAGAACTCCTGTGCCCATGCTTTCCCTCACACTGCCTGATGGATCTCCCTGATTGAGAATGAGCACTGAGGAAGTGGGCATCTGCAATATGCACTCTGAGTCCACAGGGCCTTGATATGGAGATGGTGCCTGGCCTGCTTTTCTGTCATCTGCAAAGGTGACATGGTGGAGCAGGGACTGGAGAAAAGTTTTTCCTTGCCTTGGTCTGAGATCAGCGTTGAAGGACTCTCCTGCCCCAGTGCTCACCTTTCTGCATGACAACTGCTGCTCTTTCGAGTCTACATACTTTGCCAGCTGTTCCTGATGCCAATATTTAAAGGAAAGTCATGACTTTCTGTGAAGTTGGGGAGAGAAATAAGCAGTGGGAAACACTGTCTAAACTTGCATCCAGTCGTCCTTTGGATAGGCCTTTCCTACAGCCATAAAGTTTTCCCTGAAGGGAACCAGATAACAGTCTACATGTTTAAAGTCTCTGCAGTTCTGGCCTCCCACTCCCAGAAACAGTGATCCACACCTACTCACATATACAGCCTGTCAGCTCTGTACTTTGCAGTATCTCCAAACAGCTGAAAGAGAGGAAAAAAGTGAAATAAATAATTTTCCACCCAAAGTGAACACTATGCAGCCAGGGTGTTTGGGTGCATAAAGGGGGATAAAAGTACCTCAACATTTCTGCATTACATTCTCAGCCCCATCACCCAATCACATTCAGTAACTGGCTGTCAATATGTAGTGCTCCTTGAGGTACAGCTAGGATTACCGAAAATCATAACTAAGAAAACTCTCTAAACCAAGTGATAGTTTAGAAAGCCAACGTTGGTTTATTGCAGCACTGGGTGCATGGGGGATTTTTTCTCCTAACATGTACACCAAGTTACTCGAGGGTACACATTATATACAATAGAGTATTTGCATATTCATAGTACATTGCATATTCATTGTCATTCATGCACAGGATTAGTTACAAGTTTCTTGCTTCTAATGCAAATTAGTACGCAACCTCAGATAGTACTACTGAAGCTTTTTACTAACTATGCATGCTCCCCAAGTGGGTTTTTGCCCTCTTTTGGGGGAGCTATTTAAGTCAGAAGTCATGATCAGATGTGAAGAAGCCACCCACTATCCTTCTTGGATTTTGGTTGCCTTTACTGAAGTAGCCAATTGATCATCTTCTGGTGTATACTGTGGGCTCTTGGGTCCTAACTTCTGGACTTTTTCTGGCAGGACTAGCAATACTTAACTTTCAGCTGCTTCTTTTGCTGCTTTATCTGCCATTCAGTTTCCTATATGCACCGGACTATCTCCAAATTGATGTGCTTTACAATGCATAATTGCCACCGGTCTAGGTAAATTGATCATCTGTAATAATTGTTGGACTGTTAGCCCGTATTTGATTTGGGATCCTTGAGAGGTTGAGAGTTCTCTTTCTTTCCAAATGGCCCCATGAGTATGGAACGCTCCAAGAGCAAATTTTGAATCTGTCCATATATTGACAGCTTTATCTTTTCACAACTCCAATGCTCTTAGTAAAGTTATGAGCTCTGCCTTTTGGGCCGACATATCGGATGATAGGGTTTTGTCTTCTATTATCCCTTTGATAGTTAACACCACATATTCTGCTCTTTGGGTCCCATTTTGCACAAAGCTACTACCATGTACAAACAAGTTCCAGTCCATGTTTTCTATCAGCATGTCTTTCAAGTCCACTTGGCTAGAGTATATCTGTTCCATCATCTGTAAACAATCATGAGTTAGTTCTTCTTTTCCACTAGGATCAGTAGTGAGGAAGGCTGCGGGATTCAGGATTGTGATCACTTTCAGTTCCACATCATCTTGCTCCAAAAGGACAGTTTGATACTTTAGCATTTGGCTTGGTGACAACCAGTGTCCTCCTTTCTGTTCCAGAACCATTGTAACTGCATAGGGTACAAATACAGTTAATTTTTGCCCAAGTGTCAGTTTCCGGGCCCCTTGGATCAGTAGTACTGTAGCTGCCACTGCTCAGAGACAGGTTGGCCATCCTTTACTGACGTTGTCTAGTTGCTTTGCAAAGTACCCCATGGGTTTTTTCCATGATCCCAGTCTCTGGGCCAACACTCCTAAGGCAATATGTAATCTTTCATGCACAAATAGTTCAAATGATTTCTCTGAATTCAGGAGGCCTAGAGCTAGAGGTCTGTTTCAATTTAGTAAATGCCTCTCTGCACTCCTGAGTCCAGACAAGGAGATTTCTGTTTCCTCATACAGCTTCATATAAAGGTTTGGCAATGAGTCCAAAATTCATTATCCATAGGCGACACCATCCAGCCATTCCGAGGAATGCTCTAAGCTCTTGTTTTGATTTGGGTTCTGGGATTTGACAAGTAGTCTTTCCTTTCAGTTCTAAGACTACACTGGCCCTGGGAAATTGTAAATCCCAAATACATTACTTCTTCTTGAGTGATCTGCGCCTTTTTCTGGGATACTTTGTACCCTGCTAGACCCAGAAAGTTTAGGAGGTCTACTGTCATTTGTATGGAATCTTCTTTATTACTGGTTGCTATCAGTATGTCATGTACATATTGCAGCAAGGTGACATTTTCATATATCCTTTGCTAGCTTTCCAACTCTTTGGCTAATTGATTTCCAAAGATTGTAGGACTATTTTTAAATCCTTGCGGTAACACAGTCCAGCACAATTGGGTTTTTCTACCAGTCTTAGGGCTTTCCTATTTGAAAGCAAGCAATTCTTGACTCACGGCTGCTAGTGGAAGGCAAAATAATGCATCTTTTAAATCTAATACAGTAAACTATTTATCTGTTTCCCTCAGTGTGGTGAAGAGGGTATACGGGTTTGCTATCACCAGGTGGACATCTTGCACAATTTGATTTATAGCTCTTAAATCTTGGACCAGTCTATATTCTTCTGAATCTGGCTTCCTGACTAGTAATATTGGAGTGTTATATTCTGATTGGCATTCTCTTAGTAACCCAAAATGTATGAATTGTTCCATTAATGGCTCTAATCCTTTCCTGACTTCTAGTTTAATGGGGTACTGCTTTTGTCTTACTTGCCTGGCATTTGGTTTCAACAGGATGATTACTGATTCCACCGCTTGGGATTGCCCTGGTGTTCCTGAAGCCCATACAAGAGGTGTTACAGTGTTTTGAACTTTTTCTGGTTTCTTCTGTAACTCGACTTCCTTCTGTAACATAAAACTTGGGCATCCAAAGCTTTATTTTCAGGAATATGGATCTGGATTCTCCCTTTTTCAAAAGTAATTTGTGCGTCCAATTTACTTAATATGTCTCATCCTAATAGTGGCATAGGGCAATCTGGTATATAAAGAAATTGATGGCTTAACAGCCTTTTCCCAATTCCAAACTTCAAAGGCTGTAAAAACAGATGCTTGCTTTCTGCCCTGTGGCACCAATAATTGATGTACTTTGATTGCTCAAATTACCCTTGCATGTATTCAATACTGAATATGTAGCTCCAGTGTCTACTAAAATTGTATTTTCTCATTCTCCAACTTTATAATAATCAGGGGTTCTGTTGGGGTAAGCTCTGATTCTTCCCCTGGTCCTCCTCAGTCTGAGTCTAACATCATCATGTTAACAGCCTGCCTTGGCATTTCCTCAAGGCCCTGCTGACTTAGTTGTGGACATTTCCTTTTACAGTGATTTTTCTGCTTGCAGAAAGCACACTGATCCTTTTTTAATGGTATCCTGGCCATTAGTGCTCCAGCAGGAAACCTTCTTCCCCTCGGACCCCGATGGCTCAGCCCTCTAACCCTACTAGTTTCCTCGGCTATGGCTGCTGCCAGTATCTTACTATATTTCAGCTTTTCATTTTTCTGTTTTATCTCTTCCACCTTTCCCCTATTATTATATACTTTCCAGGCATTTTCTAACATTTTTTCCAACGAGCGGGCATCTGCCCCCTCTAGCTTCTGTAACTTTTGTTGCATTAATGAAAAAGAAATGGGAGAGAATTAAGATTACAAACCTGGACCTAGCAGTCTGTGGCACAAAACCAACCAAGTACCCAGAACCTTTATGTGCATAAAAAGTTTGCCTACTCTTTCTCCTGCAAGAAGAGACTCAGACCAGTCAGCTTCCAGCTATTTCTGCAGCCTTTCAGTGGGGTTTTCTCTCCCCACTGAGATGTGGCAGAAGTACCTGTAAAGGACACTGCTTTTCCTCAACTGCTGCGGCACCACCTGGCTGTCCACTACACCTGGCTCCTTCTGGCTGTTGAGCTTTAGACAGTCTACAAAGTGCAAGTTGACAGAATACATCCTCTCCATGAGCACCATCAGGGAATGCTGGTGAGGGCAGAGAAAGATCAACAGTCCAGAAAACCAAAGCACTGCCAGAGCCCAGTGTGCAATATCCTGCAGCGAGAACTGTTTTCCCACCTCACAGCAACTTTTCAGGCTCTGACAACAACTGGGTCACTCCCACCATGATCAGCTGCGCTTGGCACCCAGAAAAAAACCCTGTCTACATGCTTGATGCTTTAACTATGCTTAGCAGGCTGAAAGCTCTCATGAAAATATCGCTGCACTCATTTCAAGGGGCACTGCAGGGCAGCAATACTTTACCTGTAACTGAGCTCCGACAGACTGCTTTCGTGTGCTGTTGAACTTGTCATCTGCTCCTCATATGACCTGAAACCAGACCCAAACAAAAGGATTACTCCTGGAAGGAGTGCTTGATTGCCATCCAAAAAGCTCTGCTGGAAAGCAGATGGCAAAAAGGAGAAAGAATTAATTTCAGAGGAGGGAAGAAAGTTAAACATATCAGCAGAGTGTGACTGGTACACCTTGCTCCCAACTCCTGGTAATATGGTTTGCATAACTAACACCATTTTATAAGGCAAATGGCCATTCTCTGTGACTGAGCTGGTCACATATTAGTCCCCTTTCCCCTCATTATCAGGCCCTGAAGGTCCTGTGAACCAAGTAGACAAACCAAACAGATTTCTTCCCTTCTCTACCAGCCTCCAGATTCCTGGGCACCAGGCTGATTACTCCCCTCCTTACTGGCCTTGAAGGTCTCAGGCACCTGGCCAACTAGGTGTTATTGATGATCCCATCACAGAACAGGGAAGCATACATCACACAGAACACCGCAAAATCAAGCACTTACAAGCCCTAAGTGGGGAATTTGGATTGTTGCTGGACAGTGAGATCCATGACCCCCTGGTAGCCAGGGACACATCCACTGTCACAGAATCACAGAATGGTTGGGGTTCGAAGGGACCCCTGGAGATCATCTAGTCCAGTGGTCCTCAAACTTTTTAAACAGGGGGCCGGTTCACTGTCCCTCAGACACTGTTGGGGGCCGGACTATAGTTTGGAAAAAAATGAACGAATTCCTATGCACACTGCTCATATTTTATTTGTAGTAGTGCACAAAAAACAGGAAAAAGAATGCAATATTTAAAATGAAGAACAATTGTAATCAACAAAACCAAATAATATTTCAATGTGAACTATGGGCCTGCTTTTGGTTCCATATTTGTCACTGCTAGTCGTAGCAAGTGATGCAAGTGTTCATCAGTTAGTCTGGATCTGACTGGAGATTTCAGATGTTTCATTCGGGAAAAAGTCTGCTCACAGACATAGGTGCTGCCAAAGATGGTTGCAATTTTGAGTGCGTGGTTCCTGAGATTATGATATGTCTCTGAGGGGAGAGATGCATAGAAATTAGTAAGGCTGCTTGATTTGAATGCATCTTTCAGCGAGTCACAGGTCTGTAGTTCAGCCAATTCCATTTGGTAAATCGGATCAACAGTTTCAATGTCAACAGAAAATGGGTTCCGGAAAAGCTGTATGTCCTGTTCATGGAGACGAAGCTCTTTAAATCTAATTTGAAACTCCTTTTGCAACATTTCTAGTACATCCATACATGTTTTGTTTGGGAATGCAACTGCTGGTTTTTCTGCAGACAGGTTTTGAGTTGTGGGGAGATGGCAGAAGTTTTCCTCCTTTGCTTGGTTAATGAGCAGGTCTAATTTGACTTGAAATGCTTCCACATGTGAATACATATCACAGATGAGCTTCCCCTTTCCTTGAAGTTGGACGTTGAAATTGTTGAGTAGCTCTGTTACATCTGTCAGAAACGCATCTTTGAGCTCTGGTACTTCTTTGTTTTTAGAAAGCACAAAATCATAAACCTGTGGAAGTAAGTCATAAAATTGTTTCAAAGCTCTCCCTCGACTCAGCCAACGGACTTCTGTGTGGTACAGAATATCTTCATAGGCAACATTTAGCTCAGACAGAAATTCCTGAAACTGTCTGTGGTTTAGTGCATGAGCTCTAATGAAGTTAACACAAGAAACCACAATTTTCATGACAGAGTCCAGCTTCAGTGATTTACAACACAGTGCTTGTTGGTGGATGATGCGGTGTATGGCTATTGGATGTGAATGGTTGTGTTTGTCCATCTCTTTGTTAATGCGTGCAACCACTCCTTTCATGGACCCCACCATGCTAGGAGCACCACCAGGTGTCACACGGAATAGTTTACCCCAGTCCAGCTCCAAATCATTCATAGTTTGGCAAACTTTCTCATAGATATCCTCTCCTGTAGTTGTTCCTTTGATGCTTTTCAGTGCAGCAAGCTCTTCCGTGACTTCGAAAGAATCATCTGTCCACAAATGAAAATTAGAAGTCGTGCAGAATCACGAACATCATTGCTTTTGTCGAGTGCCAATGAGAAATAGCAAAGTTTTTTGAGGAGTATGCAACTGCAGATTCAAATTTTCCCCCATTTCTTCAATCCTTCGTGTAATTGTAGGTCCTGAAAGACTCACTGTACTAAATAAATGCGCCTTCTCTGGACACATCTCTTTGGCCACAGAAAGAAAGCATTCTTTAACAAATTCTCCCTCTGTGAATGCTCTGCCAGTGCGCGCTATGAGCTTGGCAACTTGATAGCTTGCTTGAAATGATGATATATTGAGCTGCTTTTGCTTCACAGAAGTATTTTGCTGAGTTGTCAATCCATGTTTCAGTCTTAATATTTTATCTTTTCTCACTTGTCTGACCAAAGAATCATATTTATCTTTATGTTGAGGTTGGTAGTGTCGACGCAAATTGTATTCCTTGAACACAGACGCTGAATTCTGGCAATTCAGACAAACAGCTCTTTCTTTGTACTCCGTGAAAAAATAATCAGAAGTCCACTTTTCTTGGAATACCCCGCACTCGGAGTCAATTTTTCTTTTTTTTGACATGATGGTGCGCGCGCTTCCCACTGGTGCTGGCTTGCTTGTCCTGCCTGGGAGCTGGAGGGAGGGAGGGAGAGACGGGGGAGCCGCCCCCCTCGCTGATGCCGCCGCCCCCCTCCTCAGCCCGGCCGCGCAGTCCGGACAGGGTGGCCAGAAGGGACTGAAGGGACTTTGCCGCGCCGGGGCTCTGGCGATTCGCCCGAGTTGGCTGGACCTCGCAGTGCAGAGGCTGCCGACTGAGCTTGCCCGGCAGAGATGCCCGCGCCTCTCGCGCGCCGCGCAGAGGCGCCCCCTGGCGGGGGCAGGTCGAGGACGAGGCGCTGGTTCCAGCCCGTTCCCGGCGGGTGCGTGGGGGCTGCGGAGGCCGGCGCGCGGATGAAGTGGCCGGAGGTCATCTGCGGCTGCTTGGTTTCAACCCCCAACCCCCGGCGGGGGGGTTCTGTAAATACCGGGGGCCGGATTGAGGATCCCGTATCCGGCCCGCGGGCCGTAGTTTGAGGACCCCTGATCTAGTCCAACCTCTCTGCTAAAGCAGGTTCACCTAGAGCAGGTTGCATAGAATCACACCCAGGTGGGTCGTCTTCTTCCTGCAAGGACTGACTCATATTCTTTTATATGATTTTTGAGTCTAGATTATGATTTTTATGTTGATACAGCAAGCCAAGTATTAAGATTTGACCCAATCTGCAAGAGGGTCCGGGTGATTAGAAACCATAAGCTAAGCAGTGCTATAAAATTCTGTACTATGCTACTTATAAAATTGTACTGCACTGATTCTGCTTATAGAAATCCTGTGTTATTCTGATTATAAATTCTATGCTAATCATAAAATGCTGTTAGGAAAATAAAGCTTTAATTGTAACTAAAACTTAGTGCTCTCATCATTCTGCCAAAGTTCCCTAAAAGAACCTGTCTGTCCCCTTAGTGTCCAGTGACAACAGAGGCAAGCAGAAAACCTTGTAAAAAAACAAAGGAGAAATTGTTGCAAGCAGATTGCTGTCTGTTCATATTTTCAACCAATTCCTGTCTGTTCATATTTTCAGCCAGTTTCTTAAATAATAAATATCAGGTAACTATGCCATCATTTGTCAATTGTCATGTGGACCTGAAGTGCAATACCTTGGCTTTCACATGAGGAATCAGTGTCCCCATCCTGGAGATAGTGGCTGGAAGAACAGAGACAATAGCTAATTTTGTACCCTTGCTTACAATCAACCATGTCTAAACATTCAAACCTCACTTCACACACAAGTTTCCCTACAAATACTGAATCACAGACAGGACTTTACGTTTCACCATCTGGAAATACAATGAAAGAGCTAAAGAAAGGGAGTAGAAAATGCAAATATATGAAGCATACAATCCAGGCAATATTATTTTCTGCCACTGAGAAGACAAGGCAATCAGATTATTGAACAACCCTGAATGACCTTCAAAAGAAATATCATCAACAACAGGCATCTAACAATGCAGAAAAAAGTATAGATAGCAAATGGAAAGCTCACCTATAGCAGTCAACATAGGAGGTTATATAAAATCAGATAACTTAAAACTAATTCAGTGACAAGATGAAAAACTCAGGGAAGTTGAATTTACTGAAGGATCTAATGACAGTTTTGCACACCCTTGATGCAATGGTCTTATGTGAATAATAGAAACACAGAAAGGTTGAGGTTGGAAGAGACCTCTGGAGGTCATCTGGACTCTGGCAGATGACCCTTTGCTCAGCAGGGCCACCTACAGACGGTTGCCCAGGACTGGACAACCAATCTGCACTGAGAACAGGTTCTCTGCTGTTTGTGAACTTTCAGAGTTGGAACTAGACTAAGTATCTTCAGTAACAGTGAGGAAGTGGTAACAAAGAAAGATACTCCTAAGCAGAAGAGCTGAAAACCACTTTTCTTTAAATGTTTACTTTCACAGAAGTTTTGGAGACTCTGAAGGTTTATCAATAACTGGAAAAAGGGAGTGCAGTGGTGGGAGAGAAATAATGCACAACCTCAGAGTTTTTTTAACAAGTTGTACCTGAAAAACAAAATGTGTTCAAAAAGGATCATCTCTACACTCATGTGCTTGCTCCACAGCACTCAGTTTTCAGTGTGAACAGTTAGGAGCTATGGCTTCATCCACCTTCATTTCTAGACAAGAACAGAGCATATGGAAAGGACCAGTGGAGACAGTCCTGCACTGGCCCTGGAGAAGATGGGCTATCTGATCTGAGGGAAGACATCTGAGCTAATTCTCTGGAAGAAGATATAACCTGCCTCGCTTTCCAGTCACAGTCAAACCAAAAGATGCTGGCTAGAAAATCTACTGGGTATATCCCAGGAGATCTTGCTGATGGGAAAACACATCCTCCTTCAGCAAAAAGAGCAATTAACCAAAAACTGATCCCTGGAAAGAGCAGGCTTTGCTGTAACTAGCATCTGTAAAGAAGGTCAAGCTTGTGGTCAGAACTATGCCTATACAGTGGCCCTTCAATTCCACAGGAAGAACACCTCTGAAGGCTATTCCTACTATCGTGCCTAGGTACCAAGGGGAACAAACAGCTCTGACAGCTTGGTATATGCCAGCAGCCCCAATCCAGACTGTAGCCTTCCCAGAATCTCCCTGAGGCTGTCAGCTGTGAAACATATTCGTAGTACATGAGCCTCATCTCCACACTTAGATCTTGCTAAGGTGTGCCCTGATTCATGTGGGATATCCTATTGTAACAGAGGGACTTGCCTGTGAACAGCACACTGAGCAAGGGGGTGATGCTGTTGATGAAGAGGCCATGAACATTGGCTGGCAAGGTGTCTCGGTTCTTCTCTAGAAAGTTCCCAGCCGTATATTGTACCTAGGGGAAAGAGCAGCAAGTCACTAAGGCCAGCAGTGCTCACAGGCTTGCTGTGAAAGCCACCTCCACAGCTTGCCAGGAACAACTGCTAAACTGCATGTACACTGGCTCACAAGTGAATTCTGTAAATGCATATGCACCCCATTCAGATGCAAATCCTGAGGAACAAAACCCAGAGGATGGCACTGAGGCATTAGAACCACAGGAGTGCAGCATAACACTGAGACATTTGCCTTTTCTTGTTCTGCTTTCCTTGATTATTATGAAGTTTCATTTACTTTTGGTTTATGCTTCACTCTTTTCCTTGCTCTCCCCCTATTCCCTTTGAATAGGCTTCCCTCCTGTTGTCATGTATCCCCTTGTTTCTCTTGCTCCCTTTCTCATCTCCAGTCTGCCACTCTCCTTTCTATGTTAGGTGTTAATTTTTGTAATAAAGAATGTCACAAGTAATAACTTAGTCAACAACTGTGGGATTAGATTACTAAATTACATATTACAATGACCCGATTTTCATCTCTACTACTGTGCCAAAAATTATCTCCAATCAATCCAACATACTTGTGCCATTTCTTTCAAAATTGGTAGCAGTAAGGTTATATGCAATAGTCCTAGAACACAAGCTGTTTAGTTACCATATGAATGTATAAATGAGTGCCTCCATTTTCAAAACATTAATTACCTGGCTGCTCTCACTGTGTTCCTCAGTGCTTGCAATAAAATAATGACTGCTGTACTCTGGACCCCAATAGGTAAAGGTAAAGCCATTAGACTGTCCTTTGGTGCTGCACAGTGGATGCAGGACTTTTATTTTATAACTTATTATATGTTAATCCTCTCTTCTGTCAGTCCTCTTACCACTCACCAGAATAGGTTAATTACTGTTGAATGTGATAGTCTCCCAAGGCAGCTCTTCTTCCCTATAGGCAGCTTGACTCAGCTGGAAAATGTGCCGAGACAGAAAAAACAGAGGTTGGAGCACCCAGAAGACTTGGTTAGACAACACCACCTTCCTTCCCACCCTGAGCAAAGCACAGAGGCGTGGCTCTTATTCATGGCATCAGAGGCACAAGATGAAACTGCTGTTCTGCATGCTCTTCCATAAGCTTGTCACTCACTGATGCTGGTGCATAAAGCAGGAATGCTTCTCAAAGCACAAGCATCCCTGCTCTGCCAACTTTAGTCATTGCTTGACCCTTCTGCTCCTTCCTTCCCTGCACCAGTGGCTCCTCTGCCACAGCAGAGAAAATTGCTGCTCTTTACCCTGCTTCACTAATCATTATTTCTGCCCTTCCAGACAATAGACCTGTTTTCCCCCAAGTTCTCCTTCATATGCCAGGTAGATCAGTGCTCTACTTTCCCCACCACACACAGCAGACTTACATGGTTAAAGAAGTGCTGCAGCTGCTTATTGGCTAAATTATGCAAAGCTATTCAAAATGATTCACTGCAAAGTTTTCAAACCCAAAAATATCCAAGATACCTAAAAGAGGGAAGAAGAGCTCACCATGGAGCCTGCAGACCATCCCTGCAGATAGCTGCATGCCCCAACACACAACTAAATCTCCCATCACCCAGATCTTGTGACACATGGAACTCCCAGTCAAGTCACCAGTGGCACCTCTCTCATAACTCCCCTTAGAGAGCTAGTTAGGAGAAATCCCACTCCAACCCCCAGTTCCTCTGCAAAGCCAGAGTACCCCAGAACTAGTCTCACAGTTGCTTTAGACCAACCAACTACCCAGAGTTGGCTGAGGCCCTACAAACTTCATGCTTCTGACTAGTAACTCCAATATGATCACATTTTTTAAAATGCAGTCTCTGTGAAACCTTGTATTGTGCCTTTCCTACATCGTGGATGAGGGATGTACGTTTGGGGACAGAACAGGAGCAAGGCAGGCAGAACTCACCTATTTCCCTCAGCTCCACCTCAGGATGCATGTTCTCAGCCAGCAGCTCATTGATCTTGCAAACTATCCAGCCAAATACTTGGTCGGCCATATGCCACCTTCACAATGGAGTCCCAAGCATCTGCACAGAGAGAATGGCAGTGGCTCACTGAAGGGCTCTGAGGAGAGTAGGGAATACAGCATACAAGCTGGCTCAACACATTCACCTCTAGCAACGATGTTTAGTGGTTTATGAAGTTATTTTAAAGATCAGATAAACATTAGATATGTCTGAATATCCCTTCCCTCTGCAAGCTCACACAGAGCTCTTTCATTCAGACATCCTCACAATCTTTCTATAAGATCAGTTATGACATACTAGGGCACTTGTGAGACCATCTAAAATGGAAAATTTAATTTCAAGAAACATCCAGCCATTTTTTAGAATATCCGGAGACTTGCTTTCCCCTCTACAGGTTTACTTAATATGGATCCCCTCACAGCTAAACCAAGCAGGAGGCTCCAAGTTCTACTTGGAAAATTGAATGGTTCTGTTCCTCCTGGCCCACAGCTGCAAAGTGTTTAAACACTGTGGGCAAGAGGAGGATGCAATTGATGGAAAACTTGCTGACATTCTAAGAAGAAAGACCAAATCAACATGACCTACTACATGATGCACCTACTGATGGGAGGTGTTTATTTTATTGTCTAGAGAAATGCAAGAGAAGACATTTGGGAAGCAGAACTAGATAATTCACCATTTGCACTTTTTTCTTCCATTCTTGACCTGTGGGTGTGATTTTTAGTATCATAATGAAGGTAGTTCACTTCAGGACACCTTGAAAGTAAGTTTTGTTGCCAAGTTGGACGGCTGGATATCGGCCTTGCCAAGCTGTCCAATAACTCATCCTATACACAATAGAACCTAGGTGCTCTGGTTATGGTCTAGAGAATAAGGACTGAGGTTATTATGGTCTATAGAATAGGGACTTCAAGTAACACAATCTCAGATAACAAGCAGCATAGCTAACATGGAGATTAACTCTTTAAAATCAAGATATTTCTATAGCTGTTTCACAAAATATAGAAAGATTTGGTAAAACTTTAAGGTAATCTGCAACAGGTGGACTAGAACACCTTGGCCGTTTCCACAATCAGATTTATACACGATTACATGAATATTCATTTGTTAACTTCCAACCCTCTAACAATGATTCGATGGACATCTACAAAGTCCAATCAGGGTCCTCTAGTGACATGTCCTTCAGATCTGGTCTGCTAGAATATACTCAGTGGAGGTTTTGTATACAATCATGTAATAAATCATCCTCATCAGTCTTAGGTAGCAATGTAGCAGGATTTAAGGTGGAAACAGCTAATCCACATTTGGCACCATCCAGCTATTCCAAGGAAACCTCGGAGTTCCTTTTTTGTCTGTGGGGGAGCTATCTGGCTAATAGCTTCTTTTTGTTCAATTCCCAACCTCCTTTGTCCCTTTGAAATTTCAAATCCAAGGTAAATCACTGTTTGTTTTACTAATTGTGCCTTTGTTTGAGGCGTTCTATAAACTGCAAGTCCTAGGAAATTCAACAAACTTAAGGTTGTTTCTTGACACTGTTGTTCAGTTCGAGCTCCTAAGAGCAGATCATCCACATATTGTAACAAAGTAACTGGGGGATTCTCACCTTGCCAGTCTTCTAATTCTTTAGCTAAGACATTACCAAATAAGGTTGGACTAGTCTTGGATCCTTGAGACAACACAGTCCAGCATAACTGCATATTCCTTCCAGTAGTCTGACTTTCTCATTCAAAGGTAAACAACTTAGTTTCCAATGGGATACAGAAGCCTTTTCAGAGACATTAGACAACAACATATATGGATTAGGAACCACTGGGTTGATACGAAGCTACTTTTTTGTTTGACTATGTCTGTAAAGTATTAAGTTGATGCTTGCAAAATATTTGTGCTTGCCTAATCTACAAGGTGTGTGTAAGCCAGTCAGAAGACACCAAGAAGATAAAGAAGAAACAAACTAGTACTAACCAGCTTTGTAGTTTGGATTGCTGCCAAGAACAAATGCGCATGAGCAATGGAGGACGGTTCAAAAGTTCATAAAGAGGAAGACGTCAAGCCTTCATCAAAAAGACCCCCCCAGACAACCACCAGGAAGTAGTGTGCAAGCGCCAAGAAGGCATTCTCTTATTTTGAATAAAACACCGCTCACTCTCGAATAGTTAATGAATATGTATAAGATAAGTGTATAAAGCAGAAGTCAGTAAAGAGACCAAGCCCCCCCCCCCCCCCCCCGCCCTGCCCCGCATGCCCAACACTGAATAAACAAATACCTGCTTAGTAGTCATCTGACTATTGAGTTCTTTGTTTGCGAGATTTCTCGGCTTCAGAGTGTACATCTACAACAATTTGGTTGATTCTGCGTAAATCTTGAATCAGTCTGTATTCCTGCAAACAAGGCTTCTTCGTCAGCTCTACCTTACCTGGAGCTACGTTCTTTGCTCTTCATGGTTGTTGAGTGGACCATACTGATACAAAGATTAACCTTATCAGCCTTCTCTAACAGAATGGGATCCAGTGTCATCTGCCAATGAAATGAATTGCAAATAAAAGGCAGAGAAATCAGCAGGGGAAAAAATTAAAACAATTTGAAAAACCTAGCTGTATTTGCAATAAAAAAAAATGGCACCTACACAAAATGTAATAATTAAAGCAGTGCCTCTACCTAGAAGGATTATTGTACAAGATAGCCATCAACTCATGGAAATTATGAAAACACCTGCCAGTAAGAAGATTATTTATAAAAATTTAAAGCCATAATAAGGTATTGCCATCTGGCCTGGTCTGGGAAACACCTGCCAGAAAATTTCAGCCACTGTTTTTCATGCCTTAACTTCTGAGCTAGTAAGTACTTCCTAGAAAACAGCACAATTTTGTTTTAATTATGGATTGTATCTTCCTTAGTATGCTACACTCACAAAACACAGAGGCAAGTGAATTCCTGCTTAGCTTACTCCACAGGAACCACTCCTCTTATCCAAATAAGAACCTGAGAAAAAGAAGGGTGAGGTGCAGGAATCAGTCCAAGTTTAAAAAACAAATAGAGGTAAGGTGTCAGCAGCATGGGGCTTGACTGGAAACTGTTTCCCTCAGGCTAAGCTGTGATCAAACTCCCTGGCATACGGCCTGAGCTGGACTGTGCTGGAAGCCTTGGAATATAGATCCGTGTTCAGGGTTCCCAGGGGAGCATGATTTAGGAAATTCTTGTGAAAGGAGGGCAGGGAAACATCCCTAGGGAAGCTAGGGGTGACAGAACAGTGTGCTATGTTAAGGAGGCAGTTCTCTTAAGGAGGCTAAGATGGTATTTGCCCTATATATGGAAGACAGCAAGAAAAGCAGAGTCTCTTCATTGGGAGCAGCACATCTCAGAAACACTGCCAAATGTGAGATACCCAGATCCAAAGCTACCCCTTTTTCCTGAATCTATAGCATTATGTTTTCTCACCTCTTCCCTCCTAGTAACAGGATGCAATCTTAAGTTTTGTGAAAGCTAGCTTGTTTTTAGAAAGCTGGCCCAAAACTAGCAAGCCCTAGATGCCTCTTACTTTTCTGCTTCTCATATCCATTAGTACCTATTTTACTCCTGCTAATGGAAAACACAGCCATCACAATTCTCTGTCCTAGATAATGAAGAGCTGTCTACAGACCCTCAACACTTGTCCTACTACGTGTTTCACAATATTTGGAGACCAAAAAAGTAGACCCTATGCTTTTAAATGATGGCCATCCTTGGTCTAGTTATACTGGTTTATTTGTTTTTTTTTGTCATGGGGTTAACTTACTAGTTCTGTCATTCAGGATAACTGACTTACCTTTTTACTTATGCACTATTCTAATGTGTCCAGGCACCCCCATTACATGCTCAATGCTCAGTATAAGCAGAGCACACCAGACCATACCTGTGTTAGCTCCCTTTCAGCTAGCATCACCAAAAGGATTCTAAGCAGAATGGGAAAGAGAATTATAAATTAATTGTAGAGAGCTTTGTGGCAGGTACTGGAGACCGCGATGCCTGTGAAGGACCTTGAAGGCTAAAGAAGAAAGAAAGTAAGATAAAGTTGGCAGAATGCCTGGAAGAAAAACAGGGATATGAAGCATGGCTGGAGCGGATGCACAATGCCACGTCGGCAGCTGGCTGAGAACATGAAACTCACAGAGATAAGAAAGAAGAGAGAAAAAAAAATGCAACAAGTTCAGTGTGTTTGTAACTTTTTTCTTCCATTTGTTTTAAGCAATAATCTAGGAATCCTGGGATTTCATGCTTTTTAAAGCATATTTTTTTTTACTCACATTGAGTATTTCAGCCCCTTCTGATATGTGGGTACCTTCCGGCAGCACATACCTATTTGTGTTGTCATGGGGAAGGGTAAAGAGCAAGACTTTGATGCATCCCTACTGCATGGGATAAATCCCAACTTTTCACACTGCTGGGGCTGAAAGTTGGGGGTTTTTTTTGTTTTTCTTTTACCTCCTCTGTAATATGTAATAGCTCATGGTTTTGGCCCCTTGGCTTTGGTCTGTACACAGACATAAACCTTTAAGTTTTGATTATATAGGGGACTTTCTTAGGTAAGCATTCACATTACTTGATATCCTTTTGAGCTCAAGAGTGTGCAGGCTGCAATGTCTTGCTTTTACTGTGTGCCAAGAATAATTTTTGAGTCATCTGTCCATTTTAACTTTTTGAAATTCTTTTTTTTCTACTTAGTTCTTTGTGACAATTTTAAAGGCCAAAGGGGTGCTAAAACCTGCTGTGTTGGAAACCATATTTGGACCCCTGGAATCCACATATTCATCCAGCCAGTAAGTGAACACAATGATGCAAATCCTGTAATTATATGGGGAGGACCCTATACTGATGAGAGAGTAAGATTTCAGGAAATAAATCTAACACCTTGTAAAACCGGCATTCACTTCTAGCACTGCTAGCCTTGGTGGCACTTACAGGTGTACCCAGGAATCTACTGATCTGTATCTGCCTATCTGGATGCCCAGTTGCTCTCTGGATAGTGTTTTAAACCCAGTAAGTCTGCTCTGTGGTACTTTTAAGGGATTCTTTCTGTAGCTTACTCAGTGACCACTAAGCATGTATTCAGCACAAAAACTGGATGTGAGGTGGAGACTGACAAATAAAGGTCAGCATAGGAGTGAACCAGAGGGAGCTAAGAAAATGCCACCAGTAATGTACCCCTCCCAAGCTATCTTTCCTCTTTGTGCACAGGGTTCTGTTGCTTCACCTGGAGAGAGGGTATCTGGGACGGACTGGAAAATTGCTATCAGAATTTGGAGCTTCATGGCCACTACACTGAGAATTTGGAGCAAGCAAATAAAAAGTTGAAGTTAAATATCTCCTTTATTCTTCCTGTTTTTTCTTCCCTCTCTCCATTCTGTGAAACAGATACATACTTCCTTTTTTCTTACTTCTGTTTCTGCAATGATCAGTTTTCTTCCTTTTTCTGGGCTGCTGCTATTTTTTTAGTTTTTCTTCCATAATAGAATGGTGAAAGCCTCTCTACTTATTTAAAGTTTCACATTTTTGAAGCTTGTTTCAGGTGCGTGTGTATGTATGTGCACATGCTGAGCACAGCTTTTTCAGAGTTCTGGTTTTACTCCCATTCTTCCTTGACTGGCAAGCCTGGAGAATTTGCAGTGGGAACACTAGGGGACAGTGATCTCTTTCTCGAGAATTATCCTCCTAGTCTTTCCCTCTACCACTAACTGTATTCTAACAGTGGGATTTCCTTTTTTCTTCCCATTTTTTTTCTATGGTAGAAGAAAATTTTTTCCCTCCCACTTACCTCTCCAAATACAGCCTGTCTTCGAGAAATTTCAGAAGGATATATTTTTATTTCAAAGTCCTGACAGCTATATCTGGAATTTAAACCACCTGACTTCCAGTTCTTATCTGCACTTGTTCCCAGCTGCAGGATGTACTAGGATGTTTCTGCTCTGTTCTGTTTACATGTATATATATGCACTTTTGATGTCTTGAGAAAAAGAAGCCATCTTTGATACTTGCCTTGTAGTGATGGAAACGTGGGGCTGCATTGCTTTGTCTTGAAATGAGTGGCAAAAAGCCACAGGTGGACTCCTTGTTTTCCTGAGTCAGCCTTCCTTTTTTCTTTGTTTTCATTTGCTGAGTATATTAGCTTTATACTGCTGTGCATGTATGAAGAGGAGATATCACTTCTATTACCCACTGGGAAATGGTGGTCAGGAGAAAGGGAATGGCCATAGCCACAAAAGAAATTGTTGATGCTTGTATTTAGGACTGGAGTCCTAAACTCTAAGTTTAAGAGTTCTAAGAGTTCTAAGAGTTCTAAGATCTGGTGCAGACTAGAACAGATATTTCTTTCTGTAGTTTCAAAGTTATATGCCTTTTCTGCCACATACAGGAGCAACTGAGGAAAAATAAGTCATTTCAACAGTTTAAGAAACTCCAGGAGACAGGCGAGCACTCAAGAAGCTTTAGAAACCTGTGCTCATTGAGACAGATGAGCAGCCAAGAACCATTAGAAACTTTAATAACTTTAAGAAATTTTAAGGAACTTCAGAAACTTTAGAAACTTTAAAAAATGGGATCCCATATGTCTGCAGAGGAAAAAAGTATATTAAGGATGTCTCAGCATATTTTGCATAAAAGAGAAGTTGTATATGAAAAAAGTAATTTGAGAATGTTGCTAGCCTGGTTAAAGAGCCAAGGCACCCCAGCTACCTCTACACAAATATTTGATGTTAGAATGTTGGAGTAAGCAGGAGAGAAAATTTGGGAAAAGGCATCTTGAGGAGATTTAATTGCTACCCAAGTTATGACTACTTGGAGATTAGTGATCCAGACTTTGAAAGAGATGCGTGCAGAAAAACAGCTTGCAGGTATTGCTAAGGAGGCTTGGTCAGAGACTGAGGAAGGGCAGGAAGCCAATGTAATAAAACAAGATGTTGCTCAGCAGACAGAGCCGAGTGAGAGCGAGACTGAGGCTGAATCTGAGTATATTTCTGATGAACTAGAAGGAGCAGAGTCAGAGGACTCGTATGAGGTGAAAATCTGTTAAATTTAAGATTGGAGGATTTGCTTTTAAAAAAGGAACAGTCAAAAGTAAGGAAGAAGTGACTGGTGTGGCAGAGTGCTAATAAGGAAAGCAGTAGCGATTATGAAAATTATATCAGGAGACAGATTAAAGAAGAGTGGAGGAGAGTGCACTTGGAAAGTATGAAAGAGGGAGTGCACGCATTTCCTGTGATATTACAAGATAGACACCCAGGTCAATATCAGTCATTTCACTGGGAAATGATTAAGGAACTATGGAAAACTGTAATGCCAAATGGACTATATTCTCCTTTATCACAAACTTTATTAGATAATTTGATGATGGGTCTGCAGCTAGTGACTCTGGTAGAATGGATCTGTGACAAAGTGCTGGACTTTCCACCTGATGGCACTTTGCAAATTCCTGCCTGGCAAGCGGTCAGCAGATGATTATATGATGCTGCTGCGCAGGGGGACTCTGCGTCGGGAATGCATTTAGGACCTTGGTGGCAAATCCTGACTACTCTTTGCCAAGTGTGGACTAATTCTACTAACGGTGCTAAACCAGAGGAAGCTGTAAATTCCACCGACAGCGCGACTCTTCTCAAGACACCGTCAGCGATGGCGATTCCGTCCACACCTCCTCTGCCCCCAAAGCTTCTGTCACTGATTGCAGCGACCCTCACAACACAGGAGCAAGCACGGGAACAGGACAACTCGGACAATGATTCCATTGACACTGATAAACCTTTTGATCCAGGTCCTATAGATCCGGAAAAGGAGCTAGACCTTTTTTCCTCCGTCCCCCAATGCATTGACTGTATTTTTGGGGAGGGTGAAAGGGGGTCTGAGGGATTGGTGGCAGGAATGCAAGTGGGAAACACTTCAGTGATGGGTTTTGGGAGTCGCTATGGCATGTTCAGTATTTTGTCAGACAAATCAACCTCGAGAGTGGCAGCCTGTGCAATATGAGGCTGTTAAAGAGTTAAGCAAAGCAGTGCGGGAAGGGAGGATTCATAGCACATTTGCTATGTCCCTTCTTGAAGTGATGGCAGAGCCTTATACACTCACACTGCATGATTGGAAGTCATTGCTTTGTATGGTACTAACTGATACAGTATATGATGTGGTTATTTGATTTTTGTGAGCTATGTGTAGTGGCCTTGACTGAAAACCTTAATTGGGGAATTGCTGTTAACTAGGAGCAGTTGGCTGGAGAAAATAATTGTGCCGATTCTGTGACTCAGGCAAGGTATCCCAGGGACAACTGTTTGCAAATGAATGAGATGGCTATTAAGGCAGTCAGGATGCGGGAGTCTTGCCACAGTCTTGCAGGGTCCTAAAGAGTCACTAACTTTAATACTAACTTGATTGATTGGCTTCAGAATATTTTGCAACAACAGGTCGATCATGAGGAAGCTCGAGGGTTGCTTTTAAAACAACTAGCTGTGATAATGCCAAGGAAAATTGTAAACAGGCAACTTTCACAATCGCAACCCCAACATGTGTCAAATGATTGTAACGCAGAACTCACAGCAGACTGTAATTCTCAGGCTGAGTTCTGGAATGCAGCATAACACATTTTTTCTGCTTCTCTAATCTCTTCTGTAAGAATAGTACACGTTCTTAACTTGCTTAGTAAATTAGGCTGCTAGCTTGCTAAAGAAAGTAATACTACAAAAGCTATTTTTTTTTTTCTTTCCTGGCTTATTAACAGATGTTGATTCTGTCTGTCATATCTTTCTACAGAACCTAGTTGCTACTGATTTTTATTATTAGTACAGGGACACGACTGTGAAGACTTTGATAAGGATGTGTTATGTGAATCTGAGTGACCACTCTGAATTAAGTCACAAAAGCATAAAAAACTTAAAAGCCTTAAACAAAGATCTGCAGCAGAGCCAGGGGCAGGATGCCTTTGGTCTCTTCTCACGGCTGGGAAACTTTGGGCCGTGGATCAAAAGTATTGCAGGTTTTATTATAATTGCCTTAACCGCCTTATTGATGTTTGCCTTATATCCCCCATGACTTTTTTCCTGTATTCAGCATTTAGTTGATCATAACATAAATCAGGTCATGGTCACCTAGCTACACATAACCTTTACCTTGTCACAATTAACAAGCAAAAAATAGGAGGATAGAGAATGTCTGAAGAGAGATATAGGAGAGGAAGATGGAAAATATCTGACCTAAGAAGAGATGAGAGAACAGCTAGGTGTTGTGAAGGAGAGTAGGAAAGATGAACATGGTTATCTAGTGTTTAATAGGTGTCTGCATGCTTGTAGTGATATATAGCTGTGTAACTGCATGAATGGTTTCTGCCCTGAGCCTGGTGGAGCATGCAGCTGCGGTTTGTGTCCGAGCTCAGAGATGTAAATATGGGCTTCTCTGTTACAGTAAAGTGTCTCTGGTTGCACAAGAAAAAAAAAAAAAAAAAGGTGATTAAGCTGTAAATACTGTATACTATTATTTTTCAGGTTTTTTTTAAGCAACTTTTTTATTTCCCTGTTTGTGTATAGTTATAGTTATATATATATTTTTAAAAAAACCCAACAAAATAAAACAACACAAAGCAACCAGAACATTTTGAGAAACTTTTATAATTAACTTCTACATTTAATTCCAGCAACAATCTAAAGGTTCAGCTGTTTGTTTAGTTATAAGTTTTCATTGTATGCTTTCAGGTTCTTTGAAAAGCAGCAATAACAGCTGAACAATTATTTCAAGTAAAACTTTCTTCTACACAATTTCCACTTCCGTGCTTCAGAATGGAGGCACAGTGGAACACTTGCCCAAGTGCAAGATTTCAAGAGCTTTTAAGTAGGTTTTATCTTTTTTTTTAGTATAAGAAAATGTTTCTTAACAGCTTATATATAGAATTTACAAGTTAAACACAATTTCTCATGCTCATTTATTTGCTTAGAAGTTTCTGATAAAATATTTTCATAAAATTTCCATAGCTTATTGCATGTTCTTATAAAAAATCATAAACCTATACGTTGACCTCTGTATCAAATGCGCTGATAACAAAAGTTTTACATTTTGTGAACCTGATTGAAATGTACAAATGCACACATAAAATAAGGCTGAAATTGGTAATTAAGTGATGAGGGAAAAAAAGAAGAAAAAAAAAAAGTCCATAACATGTTAAAGCAACCTTTTGAAAAAAAAAAACCAAAACAAAAAGGGGGATTTGTAGGGAACAGAGACAGTGGGTTGTTTTGACATTGATAATGTGCATCTGTGGCCTTGCTTTGACTATGTGCAGCTGAGATCCTGCAGCAAAGAGGTAAATAACTTTGAGGGAGTATGAGAAGAAACCAGGATGAGACAGAAAGGAGGAATGTGATCTCACCTCTAGAAGGTAAGGAAACAGCATGAACAGTAGAGAGTAGCCTATAGTGAACAGCGCTAAGGAATGTGCTGTATGAACCTTTCAGACCATCCGGAGTCAATTCACAGTCAGTTACAAAAATTGAAGGGCATGTCAAAGGACTTACAGCATGAACTATCGGGAGATTGGTTGCGGAATCTTTTTAAGTTATGGGGAATCACTGGATGGTTGCAGGAGCTTACAATACGTGGAGGAATGTTGTTATTGGTAATTGTAGTTAATTGATGACTATTCCCTGTATGTTGAATTGTATAAGATCTATGATTCAAAAGCAGTTTAACCTGTATGTTGTTTCTGTTAAAAATAAAGAAAGGGGAATTGTAGAGAGCTTTGTGGCAGGTACTGGAGGCCGCGATGCCTGTGAAGGACCTTGAAGGCTAAAGAAGAAAGAAAGTAAGATAAAGTTGGCAGAATGCCTGGAAGAAAAACAGGGATATGAAGCAAGGCTGGAGTGGATGCACAATGCCACGTCGGCAGCTGGCTGAGAACATGAAACTCGCAGAGATAAGAAAGAAGAGAGAAAAAAAATGCAACAAGTTCAGTGTGTTTGTAGCTTAGTAATTAACCAATTATATGTAGCCAAGAAGTGTGTGAACAGTATTGATTAACCAATGATATTTTAGTACGTTGTGCGTAAACAACAAACGAGGATATATAAGCATGGGTTTTGGACTAATAAAGGGTCTTCTGGTCAAATTCAGGAGTCCGTGCCTCAATCTCCTCAATTAATCTGCACATTGACTGAAAATCTTGGGGAATTATAGCCTCTTTTTCTACCTTCATCCAAAACCCCACATGTATGAAGTACAACCACATTCACAGGTACCTGGAGGTGCATCTTAGAGACCTTTACACATGGTGGCTTTAACACTCCTCTCCAACTGCAGCACTATTTCTAGATGACCTCTGCAATAGCAGTGTTTAGTGAGGGCACAGGTGAAGCCCCAGGTGACCATTTCATAATTGTTCAGACTAGACATTTGTCACAATATTGTTGCTTGGAGTGTGCTCTGGGCATGGAGAGCACCCAGTCACACAAGAGGTCCTAAAGAAACCTGTTATCCAATTAGATGGTCTTACATGCCAGTGTCTGTGACTTGATATATCTCAGCTATCAACACAAATTATTGGATTTCTGGCACAGTTTAATGCTGCAGATTAAAGTAGATTCTTCATGTGTAGGGTGTAATCAGAAGTCCATGAAGCTTGCAGCTCAAGGTAAAAAACCACCACAGTTCTTGGGCCCTTGACACTCAAATCTATGGACTAGGGAGAATACCGCTACTTGCACTCTTCCAAAATTATTTAATGTCTTTCATTCTCACCAACGACTTATACTCCTGACCTCCTTGGGTTCCTGTGACTAACTTTCTGACTACATGTGATCAGCTAGCTCCTGCTCTCTGAAAGTCAGGCAATTAAGCTGCTGCTTATCCTTACTAGAAAATTCTTAACTGAAAAAGAAAAAAAGGTGCCTGAATTACTTACTAGTTACGTTCTTTCACCACCTATCTATGGAATTTGGGCCAGAATGGGAAAACTGCTTAATATGAGCAGAGTCAGAGATGAAAGCTGTGGTTCACATATGCAAGGAGAAGACACGAAAGGCCAAAGCTCAATTAGAGTTGAAATCGGCCAGTGTTGTGTCAGATAACAAGAAAGGCTTTTTAAAGTACATTAATAGCAAGAGGAGTTCTAAAGAAAACATTGGACCAATGCTTGTTGAAGATGGTCATCTGACTAATAGGGATGAAGAAAGAAGTGGAGGCATTCAATGCAGTTTTTGCCTCAGTCTTTAATAATACTGATAGACCTTGGGCTGCCCAGTCCCCTGAGTCGGAGAACCATGAGTGTGGGAACAGTGCCTTTCCATTTGTGGACACTGAAATTGTAAGGGACCAGCTGTATCAGCTGAATGTTCACAAGTCCATGGGGCCTGATGGGATTCATCCCAGAGTTCTGAAGGAGCTAGCGGATGTTATGGCAGGACCCCTCTTGATCATCTACCAAAGCTCTTGTGAGTCTGGGGAGGTCCCTGCTGACTGGAAGCTAGCCAATGTTATTTCTGTTTGCAAGAAGGGAGTGAGGGAGGACCCAGGGAACTACAGACCTGTTAGTCTAACCTCAGTACCTGAAAGAATTATGAAGATCATACTGAGTACTACTGAAAGGCATTTAAGGAATAATGCAATCATCAGGCACAATCAATGTGAGTTCACAAAGGGAAAGTCCTGTATCCAGTGATAGAACACATGGGAATGGTTCAAAGCTGTGCCAAGGGAGGTTTAGACTTGACATTAGGAAGCATTTCTTTACTGTGAGAGGATGGTAAGACACCGGAACAGGCTTCTTAGAGAGATGGTCGATGCCCCAAGCCTGTCAGTGTTTCAGAGGCATTTGAACAACGCCCTTAATAATATGCTTTAAGTTTTGGTCAGCCCTGAATTGGTTAGGCAGTTGGACTAGATGATCATTGTACGGCCCTTCCAACTGAACTATTCTATGCTGTTCTACAAACATAACATTTGACTTTTAACAAATTTCCTTAAAATTGCATATTCATGAACAACGTTATTTATACCTAGTTGCCTGCTTGAAATTAAGAAAATAAGACATAAATGCCTCACCTCAGTTCATGCTGTCTTAGAGGTTTCTTTCAGTCTGCTGCGTATAAGACTGGCCCTCTTTTGTCCACAAGTTCCTTCCCCAAATCTCACTGATTTCTTTATTACCTGGTTTACAAGACTACTTGGATCTGCAGCTTCTGGGAGAGCTCCTCCCAGAGGAGAAGCCCAAAGACCACAGGGTGAGAGCACTATCATTTTTTCTAAGCTACACCAGTGATCTAGTCATTGCTTTGTAAATATTGATATACATATAATGTGAAGAGGAATACAGAACATTAATGCTCTTAAAGCTAATGCCCTTGCTTGTGGCATACTGATAGTGAGGAGTTGGCAAACAATTACAGGAATGGACACATCCTCTTAAGATAATATGCAAAATATATGAAAGGTCTAGACAGCCAGCTGTTTATACAACATGACCTGTACTGGTGGTATAGAGATTATACCAACTATCTTTTGGCCCAGAGAATGTGGAAGGGAATTCAAACCTTTACGGGTTATCTGAAAAGGGCCTTCTTATATTTTTATCTGTATTTATTCTATTAGAACATACAAGCTCAGAAAAACATGGCAAAATAAAAAGGTTTTCTTTGCATTTGTAACACAGATATGACCCAGCACTAAAAATACTGTAGAAGTAGCAACTACACAGATACAACATTGAAGTTTTGTGCTTAATATACTACTTTATCTTCTAAGCATGGCAGTCCTCAGCAGCTATGGTAATCCAAAATAAATGGTAACATACATCATCCATGAGGTATGGTTTAACTTGTGCATCCAATTTTCCAGTGTAAAAAAGGACACTCCTTTTCATCCCTCTTCACAAATATAGGATCCCACATGCATTATCTAATTTTAGGCATCCTTGTACCAGTTGAAATGTTTTGTCATGTGCACTCCTGCACCTACTCACACACCTCATATACCCAGCCAAATTCACTGCGAGTCTATGTTCCAGTTCCATGAATGCCATTTAGGTTGCTCTCACACAGCAGAGGAACAAAACAGGTGGAAGCTCTTTGCAGACATGAGTCCTCTCTCTGGTCTTGAGTTCACTTGGACTTCAGCATTTCACCAAGGAAGACACACACCTACAGGAAATCAGAATCCAACTCTTTTTGCAAGACTGGGATTTATTTTGTGCTTGCCCATAAGCCTACTTGATTCACTTATGCTTGTTTTTCCTGCTTTATACATTCCCTGTTCTCTTGCTCATCTTTGTGTAATGTATGCAATATAAATCAGTTGAGGAAGGGAACTGGTCTCCACACTGAGTAGCAGGAGAATGGTAAGGGAAAAGTAGTGCTAGTTTAGGACAAACACATCTTTTTGACTCTCTCTGCATGATCCTCTAGCAACACAAAGCCAAATAATTTCCAGATCAACAACCAACATGCTTGTGTCACTGCTTCATCATATATTTTTTGGCCTTTTTCTGACATGGTGGGGCATAATAGAAGGAGACATTTCACTTACAGCTGGCCTCTGCTGTGAAATGGGGATCTACTTTTCACTCTCTCCTAAGCCTGGGGACACTAGCTGGAGACTTGAATTCAGTGGTATAATACATTTACATGTATAACTGTGGACCTAGGGTTTCATTATTGATGTAATTCAGGGAAGATGTTCAGCTACCACTCTACCCCTGGCAAAATTTGGGTACTGAGTCATTTGGACACAATGCAAGGTAGGCAGATGAGATGCTGTAGTCTGCACCGTTAGCTAGAGCGTGCCTTAATCATGCTAGCCCAATACATTCAGAAGGTTTTCCTGATAGATTAGGTACAATGCACAGTGCAGGCTTGACAGTATGGAATTACTGCAAGGAGGTTACCATGAACTGGGAAAGCTACAGTACAGGCAGCATGGATGGGGAAAAGCAGAGAGAAAACTGGGAAATAATATATTGTGGGAAATCACCTTGAGGGGGAGAATTAGAGAAAAATTGGGTCCTAACAGAAGCGTAGTATTACAGAAAGCTTTTTAGGGTAAAATACAGCTATCATCTTCAGGATGGTTGGCATGCATGGAATCTACATCACCACAGTTCCCTAAGCAACACACCCTGCCAGCTCAGCACATGTTGATAGAAGTGATGGAGGATGGAGCAGAGTGGAGACCCTGTGGCCATGCTCTGTCGTGCTCCCTGCAGGAATGGGAACTTGATGGCACCACACAGCTGATAAGCTGCATACCAGTTGTCACATGAAGAATCCATGAGGTGTCCATGGCTGAGCCAACCATTGTGGTGAAATGACTTTTCTCAGATGAAATAATCTCATTGTAATACTATGCACACCTCCCTTTCAAAGTTACCTGTCTCCAAAGTACAACTACACCTCACTGGGCACACAATACCAGTTAGCAACAACAATATGTATGACTAGAGTCACTCAAGCTCCACCTAAATGTTATGGAAATGGACTAGTCCTGGACTGAAATAAGTCCAGGGCAGTGGGAACTGTTGTCTAAACTCCTGGATTACCCAACTCTGATTTAGTGTTCACAATGCTAGGTCAATCTGACTCACTCTAAAGTTGTTATGAATGGACTTCTAATCAAGGGAGTCAGCCTTGGGGAGCATGAGAAACACAGAACAGTGCAAAGAACACCATTATCTAAGTTACACAGAAAGAAGCCTTCAAGTGAAGAAAGTTCTGGCTATGAAAGGAAACAGGATGATAAGGTGTTGCAATCCACTGACATCAACAGAAAATTGGTTGAAAATAGGACAAAGACAATAGTGGTAGTGGGACATCACAACCTCCAACTCAAATAGCCCCCCCCAAAGAGGGCAAAATGACACTTGAGGAGCATGTGTAGTTAGCAGAGAACTTCAGTAGTGCTGAGGATGTGTGCTAATTTGCATTAGAAGTGAGAAACTTGTAACCAGTCCTGTGTATGATGAATGAATATGCAATGTACTATGAAGTATAAAAAGCAGACAGGTGAGGGGAGAAGTTAGGGAAGACTCCATCGTAACTGATCAGTTGACAGGCTGAACCTGTCTTCTCCCCCATAGGGACACCTATTGGGTAAGAACTTTGACTTATACATGCAACTCATTCTAGCTGTCATTAGTAATTAAGGTTTTGGTTGTATATAGTTTGGCAGTGTATCATTTCAAGGTTGTTTTTGCAGACAGTCCCTATCACTGGCAATCACAAATCTTATCACGATTTTATAATAAAGAGTATTATTCTGTAAACTGTTAGTGTGAGTCGTTTGTGGGTGCTAACAGTTGCTGGCAGCGGGTAACACATTTAAACAAAGTAGGAAGACCTGCTGAGGAGTCCCCCTGATGCTGTTGGCATGTTTCCCTGAACAAGGCAGTCAAATTGCCCTCTGATCCAGTGGGACTGTTCAGTGAAGGGTCCCTGTAACAGGACACTGACAGACTGGTTGGGTACAAAGGTTTTGGCTTTTCCTGGGGTGCTAATAGACAGATCAAACACAAACACCTGGGGTTGAGAGGATTCCCCCCCCCTCCTTCATGTGACATATATATATATATATATATATATATATATATATAAAATCGCCAGTACATTTTTATATCAAACAACTCTAAAAGGGCTCTATTTTTCAGTAGACATAGATAAGGATGGGCTGCCTTCTGTATCCTGGAGTCTCTGGGTGCTGCCTGTGGTTTGTAGTCTTCTCCAGATCCAAAATCTACTGTGTTGTGATAGTTTTTAAATTCCTGAGGTAATGGAAACTCCTCTGTTGATGAATGAGTCCTGTGTCCAAACACATTCTCTTGCAGCTCAGTGATGTCGTTTCTAATGTCTGCCATCATCAGCAATAGGAAATCAAATGAACCTGGTGGGCCCTGCAGTCATAAGGCACGGTAATTAATAATAATCCACTTTGCTCTTACAGTTTTGGAACAGGTTGATATAATTACTCTTGAAGGGGTAACTCAGTAAAACACTGCTTCATATTGATTGCCAGAAATTAAAGGTATCTTTTGGAATCAACCTGTTCAGGAAACAATTTTCAAAAGGCAAATGTTTTTGTAGACAGAGCCTACATTTACAAGATGCTCAGCCCTTTTGTTACTTAACAATTCTTTTGATATATCTGCATTCTAAGAGCATCTCAACACCTCATGGGAACAGAGGAGCTAAATTTTGGTTCCTTGTGTTCCTTATTAAACTGATAGAAATTATGTTATTAGAATAACTAATTAATCAATGATTTTTAATTAAATTAATAATTAAATAATCAAATAATAAAAATATTAATTAATTAAATAAATAATAGTTTAAAATATTTAGGGAATGTTGATATTTGGAAGGTATCTTTTCAGTATGGTAACCCCACTGCTGTCGATCACTTACTAAATACATTGGCAATTACAATGCAGAGAGTATCTGATTTGGAAAATCAGATAAAATTTCATTAAGTTTTATAAATTTTAGCTGACTTTACACAGTAAAGTACACTATTTAATACTGAGGACACCCTGCTGGACATACTCTTAAAAATACATTTCACCAATGAGAAAAGACCATAAGAAACAAAATTCTAGACAATTTGTAGTGGTTTAACCCTGGCTGGCAACCAAGCACCACACAGCCGCTTGCTCACTCCCCCCTCACCCAGAGGGATGAGGAGGAAAATCAGAAAGGAATGTAAAACTCAAGGGTTGAGGTAAGAACAATTTAATAGGTAAAGCAAAAGCCGTGCATGCAAGCAAAGCAAAGCAAGGAATTCATTCACCACTTCCCATGGGCAGGCAGGTGTTCAGCCATCCCCAGGAAAGCAGGGCTCCATCAAGAACAATGGTTACTTGGGAAGACAAATGCCATAATGCCAGATGTCCCCCCCCCCCTCTTTCTTCTTCCCCCAGTTTATATACTCAGCTTGATGTCATATGGTATGGAATATCCTTTTGGCTAGTTCAGGTCACCTGTCCTGGCTGCGCCCCCTCCCAATTTCCTGTGCCACTCCAGCACTCTGGCTGGCAGGGCCCAAGAAACCAAAAAGGTCCTTGATTTAGTATAAACATCACCCAGCAACAACTAAAAACATAAGTGTGGTTATCAACATTGTTCTCACACCAAATCCAAAACACAGCACTGCATCAGCTACTAAGAAGAAAACTAACTCTATCCCAGCTGAAACCAGGACACAATTTCACCTGAAAACAGATTGTAACTATCCATCCTTCTCCTGATTACTTGCTCAAAGCTTATAGCTCGCCAAGTTCCAGAGAGATACAAGAGGCAAGATTTTAAAAGGTTTTCAGGCATCAAACTCCTATTAGGAGCATTGGCTGAACTGTACTAACTAGCACTCTGCATGGGATGTCATGCTACTGCCTTCTGAGCATGCCCCACCACTGTCATAGGGCAGAGGTATTCCATACCATGGGACTTCATGCTTGGTACATAAACTCACGGGGGTTGGCTGGGGCCTGCTGATTGTTGCTCGGGGACTGGCTGGGCATCAGTCAGCAGGTGGTGAGCCATTGTATTGTGTGTCACTAGTTTTCTTTTCTCCCTTCCCTTTGGATTTCATTCCTCTCCCCTTCTCCCTCCTTTTTATTATAACTTTTGTTATCATTACTGTTATTCTTTTGTTTTTATTTTATTTCAATTATTAAATTGTCTTTCTCTCAACCCTTGAGTTTTACATTCCTTTCTGATTTTCCTTCCCACCCCTCCGGGTGAGGGGGGGGAGTGAGCAAGTGGCTGCGTGGTACTTAGTTACTGGCTAGGGTGAAACCATGACAGTAGGTAAAAAAATTGGATGAAAACAGGTAATTACTTTCTTTCCAACAACATTTTCTGTGCATGTAAAGTATCTTTCACTGTGCTCTTGACACAAGAAAGGGTGTTTTGTTTTGGGTTTTTTCCCTTTTGGCTGGCCTGTTGTTAGTAGCCAACACCACTTTGCTGTGGAAATGTTTGCTGTGAGCAATACTTACAGGTATCCCCTTTGGTCCTGGTGCACCTTGCTCCCCCTGTAATCAATACCACCTCAGTTTACTGTGACTAAAAGAAACCAGAAAAGCAGTTTGCCTCTGCAGACCCCCTTACTTACTGTCCCCAGATCAAGAATCATCAGCTTACGCTTGCTCATAAAAAGAAAGTAAAGGAGGAACACAAGGAAATTGCCGCTGATCCTAGTGAGCGCAGAGTTGGGCACTTCTGATATTTCTCCTAGACAGTAAAAAGCAAACCAGTTAACAGGAGAAATTCACAAAAGAGCAGTCTAATGAAATGGGCTAAAGCATCAACATTTCTTCATGGAAAAGCCAAAAGAGCTGCAGAGAAAGGAAAGGAACCTGCTTGACAGATAGCCTGGCAGGGCTATTTGCAAGACTTAAAGAATGGGAAGCACAAAATAGCAGAAGGAAGACATGAAAGGATGGGACAACAGGACATTTTCAACTTAGCAAAGGAAATGACATGGTAAAAGGATGTGACTACAAGTGTGTAGAGGGTCTCTCTAGCAAGCCTGCACTTCACATGTGCATGTGCCCACATTATGGAAAACAGTACCTCTCCTCACCTTGCTACCATCTCTCCCTGGGGCTCCTGCTGGGCCCTGCAAGAGTAAAGAAAGTGTTCACAAGGACATGACAGGTTGTGGAGCTAAGGCCAATTGTTCAATGCATGACAAGGAATGAGAATACTGACCATGGGGCCCTGTCTGCCCTGCTTAATATGTGATATGTCTGGAGATGGACCCATAGGTCCCATTGATCCACGAGGGCCTGGCTGTCCTGGAGGTCCAGATGACCCAGGAACTCCTTGACTTCCTTTTGGTCCTGGAGCCTCTGCAATCAACAGCAAAGGTTACCTACCAGGGAAAGCCTTCAGGACACTTCATCAGTGCAAGCAGTGGGGACTGACTGTTTTTTGAACCACCCAATGGATTGGTTGCCTTAACAAACCCAAATCCACAACAACACAACCAACACAGCAGTCATCTGAGACATTATTCCTTGTCACAGTGGCTACAAGAGATCTTCACAAAGCAAATAAACCTCATGTATACAAAGAACCAAGACTGCCACTGCCAGGCGATTAGGGACACAGACCGGGAATGAAAATAAAAGCAGAAATGCCTCATTTTCACAGAAAGAAGAAAAAAGCAAAAGAGCAAGTCACATCTGAGGAACATCTCATAAAATGAAAGTCTCAGAAAAGTCATGGGTATGTTAGACCAAAGGCTTCTACACAGAAGCAAGCCCTTTTCAGTGATGGGTTGCACCTCTCTTTTGCCCAGTACGGTGGTGTTGTGGTTTAACCCTAGCTGGTAATTAAGTACCATGCAGCCGCTCGATCACTCCCCCCCTCACCCAGAGGGACAGAGAGGAGAGTTGGAAAGGAATGTAAAAATTGAGGGTTGAGATAAGAACAATTTAATAATTGAAATAAAATAAATATGAAAGAACAATAACAATGATGACAACAGGTTATAGTGAAAAGGGTGAGGGAAAGAATAAAACCCAGAGGGAAAGGAAGAAAGAATCACATTGTGCACAATGTAACTGCTCACCACCCACTGACTGATGCCCAGTCAGTCCCTAAGCAATGATCTGCCCACCCTGGCCAACCCTCCAGGAATGGTATGGAATACCTCTTTGGCTAGTTCAGGTCAGCTGACCTGGCTGTGTCCCCTCCCAATTCCTTGTGCCCCTCCAGCCTTCTTGCTGGCAGGGCCTGAGGAACTGAACAGTCCTTGACTTAGTATAAACATTACCTAGCAGCAACTAAAAACATCAGTGCATTATCAACATTGTTCTCACATCAGAGCCAAAACACAGCACTGTACTAGCTCCCAAGAAGATAATTAATTCCATTCCATCCCAGCTGAAACCAGGACAAGTAGACAATGTATTAGGGGCAAGAAAGGCTCTGTTCTTCCATTTTGCTCTCTATCCTTTTCCACTTCTGCTGGTTCAGCAGAGAATATTAATTTTTAGAAAGCACACAGGCAACAAAGTATATGTTTAGTTCAAGAGAAATACTATGAAAAGCAAAACAGAAAATCAGGCACTTGAAACAACATTTGCACAAAATAAAGACCATTAAAGTGTCACTAGCTGAATTGCTTTATAATTAGAGAGGAAAGCACTTTTCTTCATACTGAAGGCATGTGAAAGAAACAGGAAATTAAAGGCAGAGATTAAAAAGAATTCAGCAGGACAGAATATTCATAACTAGGGTTTTCAATAGGAGTAAAATCAGGCAGTTGGACTAGATGATCATTGTAGGTCCCTTCCAACTGAAGTAATCTGTTCTAGAGTAAAAGCTGAGAGAGCTGGGCCTATTTAGCCTGGAGAAGAATGAGAGAGGATCTTATCAACATCTACAAATATCTTAAGGGCAAGTGTCAAGAGAATGGGGCCAGACTCTTTTCAGTAGTGCCCAGTGACAGGACAAGGAGCAATAGGCACAAACTGCAACACAGGAAGTTCCATCCGAATATGAGGAAAAACTTCTTTAGTTTGAGGGTGACAGAGCACTGGGACAGGCTGCCCAGAGAGGCTGTGGAGTCTCCTTCTCTGGAGGCATTCAAAACCCGCCTGGATGCAACTCTGTGCAACCTGCTCTAGGTGACTCTACTTTAGCAGGGGGTTGGACTAGATGATCTCCAGAGGTCTCTTCCAACCATGACCATTCTGTGATTCTATTCTATTCTAAGGCAAGCCTACCTCCAGTTATCTCAGCTTGGCAGAAGGAAAACAGAGCTGTCGGTAAGACCCACCTGGAGTCAACACCTGGGGCTTCTGTCCTTTGAGCAGTTTCTGAAACCGAAGTATCTGCAATGAGTTCTCTCTCACAAACGATGTCTTAGACCCACTGAGGTACCTCAGAAACAGATTTCACAGTCTCTGGAATTATAGCAGCATATTCTGAGGTTATCACAAATGAGTATGTATTACGCCTTAGCTATCTTGCTATGAAAAGATAAGGTGAAATTAAGAAGCAAATGTTTTAAACCAAGTATCAGCAACATATTTATTCTACAATTTCAGCAGAAGATTGGACTAGATGACCTCCAGAGGCCTCTATCCAACCAACACTTCTGTGGTTCTAGAAAACATTTATTTGCCAATGAAACATTAGACAGAGGAATATTTTCATTGATTTGGAAGCAAAAACATGAAAAATGTCCCATAAGTGGTGTTAACTGCTTGTAAATATGGCATGAAGGACATGAATTATGCTAGAAAATTGAGGCACATGACCAACAACTTTGGGTTGGAAGGAACCTTTAAAAATCATCTAGTCCAACCCCTCTGCCATGGGCAGATACGTTTTTCACTAAATCAGGTTGCTCAAAGCCTTGTCCAACCTGGCCTTGAACATGAACATGAACATGAACAGGGGCATCCACAACTTCTCTGGACAACCTGTTCCAGTGTCTCGCCACCCTCATTGTAAAAAATACAGCTGCCATTTCTCCAACCTAACCCCTAGGCCAGTTTCCCAGTCAGTCACTCTACATTTTTATTCCCAATGTGTTCTCAGTCACATCTTGATCAAGATGATGATGGGAAACAGTAACGCACTAGAACCCCAGAGAGAAGATTTTTCTTCCTGTGGAAGTAGATGGAAAATGAGAATGCAAATGTTATTAGCAAGGAGGTTGATCACTGATCTAAGTGGCAGCATCTACAGGTGGAATCATATTTGCAAGTTTCTGGTACTTAGCACTGTCTGGGCTGGTGTTCTCCAGCAGGCCTCTGAGGAAATGCTTGTACCTAAGATAGAGGGAGCAGTTTTATTTCACAAAAAGATACCAGGAACAGCAGCATCTCCTGTTATTGACAGAATGATGAACAATACTCCACCAGGAGATGGAGTACACACCTCTAAATCTAATCAAGCAGCTTTTGGTCATGATTCTTCAGTCACATTCATTCTATCTTCAAATTTATCAACTAAATTAATCCAAGTATTTTATACATTTGCAAGCCTTTGGTATTTCCTGGGGATCTGATAAAAGCAACCTCACATATTGCTTAAGTTCATGAGACTCTCTTAGAAGACTTCAGCATTCACATAAAAATGCCTCCAATAACAGACAAATTTCCCTTTGAACTATGTCTTTTTTTGTCTGAATGGTAGCATTCTTACCATATGTTTCCTGCCCACACAAGAAAATAAAGTCATTTCTGAAAGAACTAGGAACCGCCTTTTTCTTTTTTCCTTGCCAGTCTTTACCATAAAGGATCATATCTCTGCCAATGCTTTCTCCCTGTAAAATCAAACTGGTTTCAGTCTGAAATGACAGAAGAAATATCACATTGGGCAGATTCACAAAATGGCAGAAGTCATATGACTTGCAACATATGTAACAGTTTCAAAGAAACATGAACATGAAAGAGATAATTATTGAAAAAATTAGACCTTCTGCTAAAAAGGCACCATTTTTCCAAACAATTGGACAGCAATAAATATACTTTTTGCTTACAGATTTAAAGGAACGATCCAAAGAATTACAGTAAAAAGGAAGTTCAGTGATGAACCTCTGACTCCTCCTGAAGACCCAGCCATACTGTTGCTAACAGCAGGGCAGAGAAGTTGATCAGCAGGGATGGTTTTCCAGTGGAACAGATAATTCTACAGTACCTTGGACAGCTCAACTATGGGGAAACAAGATGGAAGACCTGCAGAGTCAGGCCTATGTTGGAGAAATTGCAAGGTGGCGCACTGTACATTTCAGTCTGACACAGAATCTCTAGCCACATTGTCCTTGAATTTATGATATACTGAAGATTGAAGATACTCAATATCCAAGAAAATGAGATAAAGACTCAAAAACCAAAGCAAGGCTGCAAAAGTGGGGATAAATGGGGGACAGTTCAGTCCTCATAAGGAATCTCTGCTAGTCCTCTGTAAGAATCTTACTGAAACCCAAAACAATGCTAAAACTCCTTGGATTTATCACTAACCCAACATTAGATCTGCATTCAACAGAGTTGGCAAAACTTTTAGCATTACTGGCTGCAGGTTGCAAGGTGTCTGGCTTAAGTTAGAGTTTTAAGAACTTTCTGCTTTTCTCAGTTTTTCAACCAATACCTTAGCAAAGATGTGAGTGGAGTTTTACTTTTCTTTTCAGATTCCTTTGAATCTGGAACACAAAACCAAAAAACGAATCCTTGCAAAACCAGATGAGGTAAAATAAAACAGTTGGCACAAACCCCCGCAAACTGAAAGCACATTTTCTGCTCTACTAATGACAGTGAGTTAAAGCAATAGGTATTCTTGAAATGAAATGGAGAGTGCTTTAAGACAGAGTTAAAAAACAGGAAATGACAACTGAAGCAGGTGAGATATCCCAGGGAGAGGGAGAAATTTAACACATACAGGACAAACACAGCTTGCATACCAAGAAATACATGGAGACTAAGAAACACAATGGAGTAATTTTAGACAGTTGGCAGAGGCCGACCATAATGACCAGAATTTTTTTCTTTTAAAATTTAGTACAAATACAATAATCACACAGAATCACACAATAATAATAACAACAATCTAGATACGAAACACATGAAATTCTATCACACTGAAAGATTGTAGCTTATTATTTTTATTCATGGCACTATTGCACGTTCACATCCCTCTGGTCTGTATCTTACCAGGGGGGTCTTGTTGGCCAGGCTGGCCTGGAAGGCCAAGGATATATGCATTAGATGCAAGCACTTTTTCACCAGTGATTTGCTTGCTAAGATCAGCAACATTATTTGGTAGCAAAGCAACCTGCCAAAAACAAAAATCGCTGTAAGCCCTTCATCATTCAGCTGGATAAATTACCTTTTTGGTTAAGCTTTCATGTGGACAAATAGCATATTTAAATACTTCGGGAAAATATAAAATGTTTATTTGTATCCTTCATTGAAAGAATCAGAAGAAAATGTGACTGTGTTGAAGCCTATGACAGTAATTACTCCAAAGCTGGCCAGCATGATTTCTTTAAAGTATGGACATGAATATTTCCTTAAGCTCCTGCCATATTTTGTGGTCCTAATGAAAACTGGCTCCTATGTGTCCTGCCAGCATTGATGAGACCTCCTCACAGGTAGTCAGAATCAGCTGTAAGGATGCCTGGAGACTCTTAGTCTCACCTGTACATCTTTCTGACCGACCACCTTGCAGAAATCTGATGAGAAAACATTGTTATGGAGAGTAACAGTCTACAGCGCCTTTCCAAAGAATGTTTTGGGTCACCCATGGAGACAAGTCAGGATTTGCAGAAATGGTACCCTCCTCTGTCTTCCACACAGGAGGGTTATGTGTGTGTGTGTGGTGGGAGGGTGTGTGCATGTATCGTGAGCTCTCAATAGGAGATCCTAGAGATGATCCATACTTCAGGTATCATATACCCAGGAGGTTGCCCAGGCTTGAAAGATGTCACATGAAAAACATGGCATCATTTGATTTTAAGGTATTTATTCCTTCTGGTACTTTCATTTCCCTGGGACCTGGAGCCAGTACCCTAGTAGAAACCCTGAAGTTTCCTGTGAGGCTGTTCACCTTTCAAGTCACCATGGAAATACTGCAAGTCAATCCAAATGGAAGGCAGGAGAAATTCAGGAGAGAAATACAGCAACAAGATGTCAAAACTTAAGTCTCATAGCTGTTTGGATCTTGTCAGGAAACCTCTTTTTCTTTATCTGAATTTTCTTCTATTCATTTACTGCCCTTTCTCAGGGCAACATTTGCTCAGTTATTTAAGTTCTCAGTTGCTGCACAAGCCCCTAACTTTTCAAAGGTTTCAATGAGACCCCAAAATACTTTGTGCATGAGGCCCTGTAATCATACTATTTAACCCAACAGATGCCTGAATGTACTCTGCATAGAGTCACAAAACAAAAGTGAGAATGTAAGGAGAATTGCATGCTATGGTTTAAAATGCTATTATTTGTTACATCAGATGTTCAATTATTCACTAAACATCAATCTACTTTCCTGGGTTGAATATATTTAATAATTAAATGTATTTAGAAATATTCCGCAAACATTTTGTCTCTCCAGAGGCAGCTGAAGGGAGATGACAAGCCAGGAGGCTGATCCGCAGCGAGGAAATAAGGTTATTAGTGGTGAGTCACATTTTTCCAAAAAGTTGGACAGCAACAAATATACTATTGGTTTACAAATTCGAAGGAATGATCCAAAGAATTGCAGTAAAAAGAAAGCTTACATCTGTATCAGCCAAATTAATTAAAAACACCATATAAAGCTACCTGAAAGACTGTGATATGCTCACCCCCAGTTATTTTCAAACAAACAAAGCTCTCAATTTCTCAAATTTGTTTTAGCATGAATAAGATCATGGTTAAAGAGGAGCTACTTGACCTATAGTGTGGCATATGAAGGCAGGGACTCAGGTTGTGGTGCAACCAGAGACACTTTATTGTACGGAGAAGCTCATATTTATATCTCTGATACTGGATACAAATTTCAGCTGCATGCTCCATCAGGCTCAGGGCAGAAACCATTCATGCAGTTACATAGCTATATATCACTACAAGCACGCAGACACTTATTTGCTACTAGATAACCATGTTTATCTTTCTTACTTTCCTTCACAATACCTAGCTGTTCTCTCATCTCTTCTTAGGTCACATATTTTCCATCTTCCTCTCCTATATCTCTCTTCAGACATTCTCTTTTTTACTAAGCAAGTTAAAAGCGTGTACTATTCTTACAGAAGAGATTAGAGAAGCAAAAATCTGTTATGCTGCATTCCAGAACTCAGCCTGAGAATTACAGTCTGCTGTGAGTTCTGCGTTACAATCATTTGACACATGTTGGGGTTGCGATTGTGAAAGTTGCCCATTTACAATTTTCATTGACATTATCACAGCTAGTTGTTTTAAAAGCAACCCTCGAGCTTCCTTATGTTCGACTTGTTGCAAAATATTCTGAAGCCAATCAATAAAGTTAGTATTAAAGTTAGTGACTCTCTAGGACCCTGCAAGACTGTGGCAAGACTCCCGCATCCTGACTGCCTTAATAGCCATCTCATTCATTTGCAAATAGTTGTCCCTGGGATACCTTGCCTGAGTCACAGAATCAGCACAGTTAATTTTCTCCAGCCAACTGCTCATAGTTAACAGCAATTCCCCGATTAAGGTTTTCAATCAAGGCCACTATACATAGCTCACAAAAATCAAATAACCACATCATATACTGTATCAGTTAGTACCATACAAAGCAATAACTTCCAATCATGCAGTGTGAGTGTATAAGGCTCTGCCATCACTTCAAGAAGGGACATAGCAAATGTATTATGAATCCTCCCTTCCCGCACTGCTTTGCTTAACCCTTTAACAGCCTTGTATTGCACAGGCTGCCACTCTCGAGGTTGATTTGTCTGACAAAATACTGAACATGCCATAGCGACTGCCAAATCCCCTCTCTTAAGCGCTTCCCACTTGCATTCCTGCCACCAATCCCTCAGACCCCCTTTCACCCTCCCCAAAAATACAATCAATGCATCAGGAGAGACAAGGGGGTGGGGGAAAGGTCTAGCTCCTTTTCCGGATCTATAGGACCTGGATCAAAAGGTTTATCAGTGTCAATGGAATCATTGTCCGAGTTGTCCTGTTCCCGTGCTTGCTCCTGTGTTGTGAGGGTCGCTGCAATCAGTGACAGAAGCTTTGGGGGCAGAGGAGGCGTGGACGGAATCGCCATCGCTGACGGTGTCTTGAGAGGAGTCGCGCTGTCGCTGGAATTTACAGCTTCCCCTGGTTTAGCACTGTTAGTAGAATTAGTCCACACTTGGCAAAGAGTAGTCAGAATTTGCCACCAAGATGCTAAATGCATTCCCGACACGGAGTTCCCCTCCGCGGCAGCATCATACAATTGGCTGCTGTATGTACACACTTTCATTCTTTCAAAGTCTCTAAAGTTTCTTGGCTGCTCACCTGTCTCGATGAATACAGGTGTTATCCTCGGGGTTTAGGTTGTCCGCCTGGTCCAGACAGCAAGACGATCGTTCAGCCAAGCCGTCTCCTCCGGAACGCAGCCCTCTTCCACGAGCTGTCTTTTTTCCGTCCTTATTCTTCCAAGGCTTCGGAACACCACCATAGGGGTCACCATTTGAGGAGACTGAGGCACGGACTCCCTGATCTGACTAGAAGACCCTTCATGAGTCCATATACGTCTCTTTCTGGGGACGAACCCTGATTCCCCATTACGGATTTCCCACAGCTCACCTCTCAACTCCGGAGGGATTTCTGGCCGGCTCCTGCTTCCTTTCAGCAGATCATTCAAAGTTCTGTGGGATTCGCTGCATGTCGCTCAGATAGGCGATTCTGACGTGCGGAATTAGACTCTATAACTCGAAAGTTATAAAGTAGGTATGTTTATTGCGCGCAGATGCACGGGGGATCGCTCCTCCACAAGCGTGCATACCCGAAGTGATGAACCATCCCACATTTATACAATGAAACAAATGAATATTCAATTAACGCCTATACATATTCGTTACCTAAACCCCGCTTCGTATGTTAATTAGCTTATCAGTCCGTTTCCTGGAATGTGGTGGTGTTGCAGGTTTGTAGGTGATTCGTGTTCTTGTGACCATCCGATCATCTTCAACAAGGAAAGGTGATTCATGTCCTTGTGACCATCCCATCTTCTCCAGCAAGGAGACTTAGCACTCCCTCCCTCTAGATAGCATTGGAATATCTCTCATCCTTTTCTCATTCTTTTTTAAATAGCCCCTTTGTTAGAGGAAGAAGGGCAAGCGTCTCCCCGTCTCCCCTTTGTTAGAGGAAGAGGGACAGGCGTCCCCTCAAAACTGTAGTTGTCTCCTCAGAGCTGTGTGCCTATGTGACCAGACACCGCACCCATGACTAGTCACCATACCCACATTCCTTGAGCAGACATATACAATCACAATCGATGTCCATTGTCCTCATTTCACACTATTTCTCCATATCAATCCCCCCTTTTCTATCAAACTAAGTAAATTCTTTTACTTAAGCAGTCTTCCCGAATGATATAAAGCATCATACATAAGTGTTACCCTTTTAAACATTCTCCAAACCCACAAATATAACATAATGGTTAGTATTAAGGAAATTCCTAAACTGATCAATAAGATCACAATGGGGTGTACCATAGTGTTAAGAATTCCTGTTGCAGAAGGTGACCAGCCAAAGAGAGTATCCCACCAATTATGGTTTCCATCCTGTTCTACCGTTTTTAAAACTTTCTTGATCCCCTCTACATCATGATGGATCATAAGAGTTTCGTGTCCCTTTTCTTTGGTTTCTTCCAGTATACGTTGTAAATCTGCATGCTTTAATAGTTCTTTTATACTGCTTATATTTAGTCCTATGGGGGTAGGAATTATCATCTGTGATAGGGTAAAGTTAGATGTAAAATTACAGATACAGTAATTTGAATATTGTGCAGTCTCCTTTACCTCCCCATCTACAGTTATTGTGTTACACTTAGTTCTCAAACACGCACATTCCTTCCCTACATATATAATTACTGTTTTCAAGTTTGCATTTGGTCGGGCCTCGAAATGACATATTTTCTGATCTGTATCTAAACAAGTATCCTGGGCCATTATAGTATTGCTTTCACAGAGGAAGCCCTGCTGCTCTCGCATAATACAAGATTCTAAATCTACTGTTTGCCACTTGTTGCCTGTCTTTCTGGCCCATGTTCTATGTTCAAAAGGATATTTTCCTAGGCATATTATAAAGATGGGCTCAGTTAAGGTAAAATTGTGCCAACATTCCTGTGAATTAAAGCACATGGTTGTATTTAGAAGGGTAAATTCCTTATCTACCTTTCTGACATTAATCAGCGTGTCTCCTGAAATCTTGGTGTTATCTTTTTCATTATATGTTTGACACCCTACTTTTATCCTATCTCCTAATTTTCCTCATAATCAGTCAACTTTGTTTACATCCTCCTGATCCCGTTGATTCCTTTGGTACACCTCATTTTCAGAAAAAAACACTATAGCTAGTTTCGTCTTTGAGTCCACCTTTCCCATTATTCCAGTGTGTTTTTTCTGGGCATGATTCCAAGGCCAGTTATCAGGCTCTTGGTTGTAGGCAAGAGAGAATGTACAAAAACCACAAATGGTTTAAACCCACTATTGATCCTTTTAAGAATCTAAACGTTCCTCATATATACATATAAAATCTGTTTTGATCAAAAATATCTTTGTTTGAGTTGGGGCTTACTGATAATAAGTTGGGCAAGACTGGCCACTGGCTCAGTCCCAGACTCTTTTGTTCTATATTGTTTGTTGTGGTGCCCTTCCCATATAGTGGATCCACAACCGCTCAGGTTCACTTACTTGCCACCCACATTGTTCCCATTTGTCCGAGTAAATTTGAGTTTCAGTTCTTTCTTATCTGGGGTTACTTTCCACGAAGTTGCAGGGGCTTTCTTGATCCAGGTATGGTGAATCCAAGAATTCTGTCCCTCAACCTTGATTGCAGTGTAGGTGGTGAGTAGGACTTGAAAAGGTCCGGTCCACTGTGGTTCCAGGGTTTTATCTGTAAAACACTTAACGTATACATAGTCCCCTGGTGGTATATCGTGAACAGGTCCATCCAGACCCCTACTGCGTGTTCCCATCACATGCTTCTCAATTCTTATTAATTGTTTGTTTAGTGCCACCGTATAGGAAGTCATTGTTTCTTCACCAATCTGTGAAGACATCCCCTTTTGTACCCCATAGGGTCGTCCATATAAAATTTCAAATGGGCTAAGCCCCTCTTTTGCTCTTGGTCTAGTTCGAATTCGTGTAAGAGCTAATGGCAAAGACTGGGGCCAAGTTAGATTTGCTTCTTGACCTAGCTTGACAATCTGTTGTTTGATTAGATGATTCATCTTTTCCACCTGGCCACTCGATTGTGGTCGGTATGGGGTATGTAATTGCCAATCTATTCCTAGATGGTGGCTGATCTGTTGCACTATTCTGGACACAAAATGTGGTCCTCTATCCGAGGACATTACCGCTGGGACTCCAAACCTAGGTATTATCTCTTGGAGCAGTATTTTGGTCACTTCCCGGGCTTTAGCAGTTCTGCACGGGAAGGCTTCTGGCCAACCTGAAAAGGTATCTGTTAGTACCAATAAATATCGATACCCCCCTTCTCAAGGAAGTTCCGAGAAATTGGATCTGCCAATGTTGCCCTGGAACATTTCCTCTACTAATGTTCCCTAGTTTGATTTTATTTGCTGTATTGGGATTATTGCGTAAACACATTTCACATTGCTGAGTCACCTGTTTTATTACAGTATACAAGTTTTGCCCTATCAATTTCTGATTTAGACTTTTATATAAAGCATCAGCTCCCCAATGCGTCTTATTAATAATAGGGCTGTGGTCCATATTAAATTGAATGATACCACTATACGACCATCCCTTAAATAAGTCCACTTAATTTTATTTTATCATTCATGTCCTGAATTACCTTTAAGTTTTCTTTAGAATAGTTTGGCTCCTGATCTGTACTTACAGTTTGGATTTTATCGTCTGGTATTAAGGATAATTCCTCCTTTCCTACCTCCTCTGTTACTCGTCTGGCCTCATGGTCAGCCAGGCAGTTTCCAATTTCCAAATCAGTGCCTCAATGGGCCATCTTATGTTCTTCCTTCCTGGATGATCCTCTTATAACAGAGGGGGCCATTCCTCACATCAAGGTCTGGCATGGCATATGTTCCCACCGCTCAACGCCTACTGGGTTGCAGCCAACAGCGGAGCTCAAGATTCTTCTTGGTGGCAAACACAGGGGCCAACCCAGTCTTGCCCTTGACTATGGTAGGAGGCACCTGACCAACCTTATTCCTTGTACTTCGTTGTCAATGCAGTTTCATCTGCACATCCCATAACAAGTCACTGTCATGGCAAAACACACAGATTTATATTAGAAGATCTACTACAGAGTGTATTTTATTTCACTTTTACTGCCAATATCCCCACAGCCTTGCTGACCAAGGGATATTGTTTTTATCCGAACTGGGCAAGCCTCCCACTTATCATTTTACTGTAACAGGTAAAGCATTTTTCACCTTTCCTGGAATTTATTTTCAGATACACCTGGTTAAAAATTTCTTTTACTTCAGGGAGGTCCTCTTTTCCTCTTTTCTGTTGAATTAAAGATAAGCTCAATATTTCAATTACTTGATCATATTTAACTTTTAATTTCATTTCCCCTTCTTTAAACGTCTAGATGTTCTAATAAATCTCATCCCAACAAAGATTTTGGTGAATTTGGCATTCTTATTTGTTTTTTTTAGTTTGTACTTTAAAGGTTTCAGGATGTTTTCCTGGTGGCCAGCAGCTCCCACAACTGTAACAATTTTTATTTTTTTTTACTGAAGTTTAACAAATAAGTTGGTTTTGTATTCACTAAAATCCCACCTCATACCCATTCCCTGCCCTAGAGGGGCCCTTACCGGTCCTGTTGTACTGCAAATGCTGCAGCAATTGGGGTGACATTGTCAGGTCCTTCTGCTCAATTGTCAGCAATAGCAACCCCCTCCTCCTCACCAGCAGAAGGATTGGAGCAGGAGATGCTCTTCCTGATCTGCAGGTTACACAAGCCTGCCTCTGCAGCAGCACTTCTGTTTTAACTCTTTCTTACCCTGAATGCAATTCTGCTACTTGTTGCTTTAAGTCTGTGTTCTTACATATCAGCCTTCGCAGGCAAATAGCCAACACCCTGCCATGCATCCCAGCATGATTCAGTCCACCTTCGAGGGGGTACGGGGGTTTGTACAAACTCACCCCAATACTTTAACACTTTCACAAGGTCTTTGATTCTCCACCCACCCCCGCCTCAGGTTTTACATACATTAGTACAAGTTTTTATCTTACAACGTGTTTCATTCTGGTTGCTCCACAGAAGGAACTACAACCTGAGCTTTTAAACACAAACATTTCAACAAGAACATCTTTCTAGTTTAGGTCTCAGTTTTTTTTCTATCCTTTTCTAGAGCCATAATCAAAGATCAGGTGATGTCAATCCCGCACTCTTTCTAGTGTTAGTACCATAGGATCCCGAGGGGGTACTAATCCACAGTCCTTTTGCAACTCAGGTTTGTCCCGGAGGACGAAGAACATGTCTGCATATGATACTTCGTCCCATTTTCCTTCTTTTCTCAGAAACAAAATTAATTGCAGGAGAGTGTTATAATCTAACGTTCCTCCTTCCTGAGGCCATTTCGCATCACTCCCCAATTTATACAAAGGCCACCACTGATTACAATATTTAATCAATTTCCTTCTATTTTCGGTACCACCATGTCCTACGATATCACTCCAATGTTTTAATATACAACCCAAGGGCGATTTTTCACAGGGCTTACTCCTTCCATTTCCCATTTTGCAAATTTAATTACTTTGTTTTTCTCCGGCCGCCTTAGCCACCCAAGGTCGGAAACGCGGATAGAGCTTCTTACTTGTTTTGCACTCAAACGCGTGTCTCAAGCACTCTTGCACTCACACTCAGTCAAAATAATTAAGCTATACACGGAAAATCAAAATGCGCATCTCAATCACACCATTCACACTCTCCGGGCAGCCCGCAGTCACACAAGCAGTATGTTATACGGTACCGTGCACTTATGTACAACTTTTAGGAACACTGACAGTTCACAAAGTATGCATTTCAATGAGCAATTGCCAAAAAAACAAACAGATTCTAATTTTTCCTGGTCTTAAGCAGAGTGTTAAGTTTTCCGCTATTTGCCACGAATTACCAGAATATTATTATTTTTCAACATTCATTTCATAACTCCGAATTTTGAACATGTAACATGACAACACCTAGAACAAACAAGACACAGAGCGCTATTTCAGTTGTTACATTTCAGGAATTCCCCAAACCTTAAGACAACCTAAAGGAAGTTTTTAGCTTCTCACTTTTTTTTTTTCCTTTTCTTCTTTTTTTTTCTTTTTTTTTCCTACGCAAAAGCTTCCCTTTTGCCATGAGGTCCCTCTTGTTCCTGTGAGATTCCGCCTTATTCCGTCCCGCCCCCCGCTTTCCGTCACGAGGCCTCCGGGCTTTTAGGAATGGCAGTAACCTCGGGTTTGCTCGATCTGCCCTCAAGATCGCTAGCGGCCACCCCTTGGTCAGCAAACCCCCTCCCAAGGTACCTTTCCTCCTGGGGACTACGCTGCGCGCCGGACGTCTCCGTGCGTCTCACCAGCCGCCCCGTTACTAAACATACCGTTTTATCCGCGGATCCAGGGGTTCTCTTCTGCTCCCGGGTGAACAGCTGAGAAGAGGAGGCTCCTCCGAGGAAATCTCCCGGGGCGCGCCTAGGAGCGTCCGCTCCGCAGCTGGTCCCTCAGCCGAGCAGAAATCCTCCTGCCTGGCTCGCCAAAACTGACGTGCGGAATTTGACTCTATAACTCGAAAGTTATAAAGTAGGTATGTTTATTGCGCGCAGATGCACGGGGGATCGCTCCTCCACAAGCGTGCATGCCCGAAGTGACGAACCATCTCACATTTATACAATGAAACAAATGAATATTCAATTAACGCCTATACATATTCGTTACCTAAACCCCGCTTCGTATGTTAATTAGCTTATCAGTCCGTTTCCTGGAATGTGGTGGTCTTGCAGGTTTGTAGGTGATTCATGTTCTTGTGACCATCCCATCTTCTCCAGCAGGAGACTTAGCACTCCCTCCCTCTAGATAGCATTTGAATGTCTCTCATCTTTTCTCATTCTCTTTTAAATAGCCCCTTTGTTAGAGGAAGAAGGGCAGGCGTCTCCCCGTCTCCCCTTTGTTAGAGGAAGAGGGGCAGGCGTCTCCTCAAAAACTGTAGTTGTCTCCTCAGAGCTGTGTGCCTATGTGACCAGACACTGCACCCATGACTAGTCACCATACCCACATTCCTGGGCAGACATGTACAATCACAATCGATGTCCATTGTCCCCATTTCACACAATTTTTCCATATGAATGGTGGCACTGATTGAGGTTGTCCTAATCCTGCTTCTGCTCTCAGATCTGCCATGGATTTGCTGTATGGCCTTGAGCAGGTCCTTTAATCTCATTGCAGGTTTCTCCATCACACAACAGGGATAATGCTGGTGACTTGTGTGGCGCACAGAGATGAATCAAGCTTTAGGTAATGCAGTTATCATGTGCATTAATAAGGAATGCCAGTCAAGCCCAGTTTGTTGGTGAAATATTTGTTTGTTTGTCATCTCCTTGTGGTTCTTGGACCATTGGGGAGCCCATGTGTGTGAGGTATGCACTTGCATCTCTTCCCAGTGCAGGGACTGGTATTGACGTGCGGAATTTGACTCTATAACTCGAAAGTTATAAAGTAGGTATGTTTATTGCGCGCAGATGCACGGGGGATCGCTCCTCCACAAGCGTGCATACCCGAAGTGACGAACCATCCCACATTTATACAATGAAACAAATGAATATTCAATTAGCGCCTATACATATTTGTTACCTAAACCCCGCTTCGTATGTTAATTAGCTTATCAGTCCGTTTCCTGGAATGTGGTGGTCTTGCAGGTTTGTAGGTGAGTCATGTTCTTGTGACCATCCCATCTTCTCCAGCAAGGAGACTTAGCACTCCCTCCCTCTAGATAGCATTTGAATGTCTCTCATCTTCTCTCATTCTCTTTTAAATAGCCCCTTTGTTAGAGAAAGAAGGGCAGGCGTCTCCCCGTCTCCCCTTTGTTAGAGGAAGAGGGGCAGGTGTCTCCTCAAAAACTGTAGTCCTATGTGACCAGACACCGCACCCATGACCAGTCACCATACCCACATTCCTTGAGCAGACATATACAATCACAGTCGGTGTTAAGCGTCCCCATTTCACACTATTTCTCCATATCAATCCCCCCTTTTCTATCAAACTAAGTAAATTCTTTTACTTAAGCAGTCTTCCCGAATGATATAAAGCATCATACATAAGTGTTACCCTTTTAAACATTCTCCAAACCCACAAATATGACATAATGGTTAGTATTAAGGAAATTCCTAAACTGATCAATAAGATCACAATGGGGTGTACCATAGTGTTAAGAATTCCTGTTGCAGAAGGTGACCAGCCAAAGAGAGTATCCCACCAATTATGGTTTCCATCCTGTTCTACCTTTTTTTAAAACTTTCTTGATCCCCTCTACATCATGATGGATCATAAGAAGAGTTTCATGTCCCTTTTCTTTGGTTTCTTTCAGTATACGTTGTAAAATCTGCATGTTTTAATAGTTCTTTTATTCTGCTTATATTTAGTCCTATGGGGGTAGGAATTATCGTCTGTGATAGGGTAAAGTTAGATGTAAAATTACAGATACAGTAATTTGAATATTGTGCAGTCTCCTTTACCTCCCCATCTACAGTTATTGTGTTACACTTAGTTCTCAAACATGCACATCCCTTCCCTGCATATATAATTACTGTTTTCAAGTTTGCATTTGGTTGGGCCTCAAAATGACATATTTTCTAATCTGTATCTAAACAAGTATCCTGGGCCATTATAGTATTGCTTTCACAGAGGAAGCCTTGCTGTTCTCGCATAATACAAGATTCTAAATCTAGTGTTTGCCACTTGTCGCCTATCTTTCTGGCCCATGTTCTATGTTCAAAGGTATATTTTCCTAGGCATATTATAAAGATGGGCTCAGTTAAGGTAAAATTGTGCCAACATTCCCGTGAATTAAAGCACATGGCTGTATTTAGAAGGGTAAATTCCTTATTTACCTTTCTGACATTAATCAGGGTGTCTCCTGAAATCTTGGTGTTATCTTTTTCATTGTATGTTTGACACCCTACTTTTATCCTATCTCCTAATTTTCCCCATAATCGGTCGACTTTGTGTACATCCTCCCGATCCCATTGATTCTTTTGGTACACCTCATTTTCAGAAAAAAACACCATAGCTAGTTTCGTCTTTGAGTCCACCTTTCCCATTATTCCAGTGTGTTTTTTCTGGGCATGATTCCAAGGCCAGTTATCAGGCTTTTGGTTGTAGGCAAGAGAGAGGGTACAAAAGAACACAAATGGTTTAAACCCACTATTGATCATTTTAGGAATCTAAACGTTCCTCATATATACATATAAATCTGTTTTGATCAAAAATATCTTCGTTTGAGTTGGGGCTTACCGATAACAAGTTGGGAAAGACTGGCCACTGGCTTAGTCCCAGACTCTTTTGTTCTATATTGTTTGTTGTGGTGCTCTTCCCATATAGTGGATCCACAACCGCCCAGGTTCACTTACTTGCCACCCACATTGTTCCCATTTGTCCGAGTAAATTTGAGTTTCAGTTCTTTTTTTATCTGGGGTTACTTTCCATGAAGTTGCAGGGGCTTTCTTGATCCGGGTATGGTGAATCCAAGAATTCTGTCCCTCAACCTTGATTGCAGTGTAGGTCGTGAGTAGGACTTGAAAAGGTCCGGTCCACTGTGGTTCCATAGTCCCCTGGTCGTATATCGTGAACAGGTCCATCCAGACCCCTACTGCGTGTTCCCATCACATGCTTCTCAATTCTTATTGTTTGTTTAGTGCCACCATATAGGAAGTCATTGTTTCTTCACCAATCTGTGAAGACGTCCCCTTTTGTACCCCATATGGTCGTCCATATAAAATTTCAAATGGGCTAAGCCCCTCTTTTGCTCTTGGTCTAGTTCGAATTCGTGTAAGAGCTAATGGCAAAGACTGGGGCCAAGTTAGATTTGTTTCTTGACCGAGCTTGACAATCTGTTGTTTGATTAGATGATTCATCTTTTCCACCTGGCCACTTGATTGTGGTCAGTATGGGGTATGTAATTGCCAATCTATTCCTAGATGGTGGCTGATCTGTTGCACTATTCTGGACACAAAATGTGGTCCTCTATTCGAGGACATTACCGCTGGGACTCCAAACCTAGGTATTATCTCTTGGAGCAGTATTTTGGTCACTTCCCGGGCTTTAGCAGTTCTGCACGGGAAGGCTTCTGGCCAACCTGAAAAGGTATCTGTTAGCACAAATAAATATCAATACCCCCCTTTTTTAGGAAGTTCCGAGAAATCAATCTGCCAATGTTGCCCTGGAACATCTCCTTTCCCAATTTTTCCCAACTTTGGCCCCTTGGTAATCTTAGGATTAGTCTGGAGACAAAGATCACATTGTTGGGTTACTTGTCTAATAGTAGTATACGAGTTTCGTGCTATTATGTTTTTAGTGAGATCCTTATATAGAGCTTCTGCCCCCCAGTGCCTTTTTCTATGTTCTTCCCGAACTACTGACCATACCATGTAGGAAGGAATCACTATTCTCCCATGTGAGATTACAGCCCACCCTTCCTCATTATATGATCCTTTAGGTCAGAAATCAGTTTGCGATCTTCTTTAGTATAGTCTGGTTTACCTTCTAGAGATATTTGTCCATCGGGTATTAGCGCACCCTCTACCTTGATTGCTTTTCTGGCTGCCTGTTTTGCTTCCCTGTCCGCCAGTTCATTTCCTCTTTCTAATTCTGTGCTCACTTTCTGGTGTGCCTTGATGTGCATAATTGCCACCCTTTCAGGAAGCTGGACCGCATTTAGGAGTTTCAAAATTTCTTCCGCATGTTTGATGATTTTTCCTTGGGAGTTTAACAGTCCCCTTTCTTTCCATATTGCTCCATGAGCATGTACCACTCCAAAGGCATATTTAGAATCAGTCCAAATATTTATAGGTTTTCCCTGAGCTCTCTCCAGAGCTCGAGTAAGGGTTATGATTTCAGCCTTCTGTGCCGAAGTGTCAGCTGGTAGCGGTCCCGATTCTATCACTTCTTCAGAGGTTGTAACAGCATATCCGGAATGTCGTTTTCCGTTCAGCATATAGCTGCTCACATCCGTGAACCAATGTTCAGCTCCATTAATAGGAACATCCTTGAGATCTGTCCTACTAGAATAAGTGGCTTCGATTGTTTCTAGACAGTCATGATCGACTGATTCGCCAACATTCCCATTAAGAAATGAGGCCGGATTGACGATGTTTGTAGTCACGATCTCAACATCATCTTGTTCCACCATTATGGCCTGGTATTTTAGGAATCTCTGTGGGGAGAGCCAATGCCCCCCTTTTGTTTCAAGGACTGCAGACACTGTGTGGGATACTAAGACAGTCATTTTCTGGCCCAAGGTAAACTTCCGGGCCTCCTGGATGTTTAGGATGACAGCTGCTACTGCTCTCAGGCAACCAGGCCACCCTTTTGCAGTGGCATCCAGCTGTTTAGAGAAGTACGCCACTGCCCGTCTGTATGGTCCCAAATCTTGTGCCAGTATTCCTAATGCCATTCCCTGTTTCTCATGGGAAAATAGGAAAAATGGCTTACTCACATCAGGAAGTCCTAGTGCTGGTGCCGACATTAAGGCTTTCTTCAGTTCATGGAAAGCTCTGTCTGATTCAGCATCCCACTGAAGATCCTTCTGATTAGCTGCTATCAGGGAATATAATGGTTTAACAAGCAAGCCATAATTACATATCCAAAGCCTGCACCACCCTGTCATTCCCAGAAATGTCTGCAGTTCCTTTACAGTTCGTGGTCGGGGGGCTTGGCATATGGCTTCTTTTCGGGCCTTCCCTAGGACCCGTTGTCCGGCACTGATCTCGTACCCTAGGTATGTGACTTGTTGTAACACCACCTGTGCCTTCTTCTTAGAAACCCGATATCCTTGTAGTCCCAGAAAGTTCAGCAGGCTCACAGTCCAAATAATACAAGATTCTTCGGTTCTGGTTGCAATAAGAAGATCGTCTACATATTGTAACACTTTCCCTTCTCCTGGTGGTGGTTCCCATAACTCCAAATCCTTTGCTAATTGGTTTCCAAAAATTGTGGGGCTATTTTTAAACCCCTGTGGCAACACCGTCCATGTGAGCTGGGTCTTTCGACCGCTTCTGGGATTTTCCCATTCAAAAGCAAAAATTCTTTGGCTGGCTTCATGGAGAGGGAGGCAAAAGAAGGCATCTTTTAAGTCTAAAACTGTGAACCAAGCTAGGTCAGGTGTCAGGGTGGTTAGTAAGGTATAGGGGTTAGCTACTACAGGATACAGATCCTCTGTTATTTTGTTAATGGCCCTTAAATCTTGAACTATCCTATAAGACCCATCAGGTTTTTTAACTGGGAGGATAGGTGTGTTAAATTCTGACTCACATTCTTTTAGTAATTTTAATTCTATGAATCGCTCTATATTTGGATGAATTCCTTCCCTATCTTCCCTTTTCAGTGGGTATTGTTTAATTCTTATCGCACCCTGTCCTTCCTTTAATTTTACTATAACAGGTGATGCATTCTTGGCACGTCCCAGCATGTCAATTGCCCATACTCCAGGATATACCTGATCAATAATTCTGGTATCAATTTCCCTTTTTATAGGAGTACTGGCCAAAGATAGGCTCATAACCTGTATGTATTGGTGATCATTTACCTCCAGAGTAACTTCCCCTTTTTTAAATTTGATTGTTGCCTCCAATTGTTCTAATAAGTCCCTACCAAGAAGGGCCTTTGGGGAATTTGGCATTCTTGTTTGTTTTCTTAGTTTGTACTTCAAAGGTTTCAGGATGTTTTCCTGGTGGCCAGCAGCTCCCACAACTGTAACAAATAATTATTTTTTTACTGAAGTTCAACAAATAAGTTGGTTTCGTATTCACTAAAATTCCACCTCATACCCATTCCCTGCCCTAAAGGGCAGTTATGGGTCCTGTTGTACTGCAAATGCTGCAGCAATTGGGGTGACATTGTCAGGTCCTTCTGCTCAATTGTCAGGAATAGCAACCCCCTCCTCCCCACCATCAGGAGGATTCGGGGCAGGAGATGCTGTTCCTGCTCTGCAGGTTACACAAGCCTGCCTCTGCAGCAGCACTTCTGTTTTAACTCTTTCTTACCCTGAATGCAAATCTGCTACTTGTTGCTTTAAGTCTGTGTTATTACATATCAGCCTTCGCAGGCAAACAGCAAACACCCTGCCGTGCATCCAGCATGACTCAGCCGCACCTTCGAGGGGGTACGGGGGTTTGTACAAACTCACCCCAATACTTTAACACTTTCACAAGGTCTTTGATTCTCCACCCCCCTCAGGTTTTACATACATTAGTACAAGTTTTTATCTTACAACATGTTTCATTCTGGTTGCTCCACAGAAGGAACTGCAACCTGAGCTTTTTAACACAAAAATTTCAACAAGAACATTTTTCTAGTTTAGGTCTCAGTTTTTTTTCCCATCCTTTTCTAGAGCCATAATTAAAGATCAGGTGATGTTAATCCCGCACTCTTTCTAGTGCTAGTACCATAGGATCCCGAGGGGGTACTAATCCACAGTCCTTTTGCCACTCGGGTTTGTCCTGGAGGACAAAGAACATGTCTGCATATGATACTTTGTCCCATTTTCCCTCTCTTCTCAGAAACAACATTAATCGCAGGAGAGTGTTATAATCTAACGTTCCTCCCTCCTGAGGCCATTTCGCATCACTCCCCAATTTATACAATACAAAGGCCACCATTGATTACAATATTTAATCAATTTCCTTCTATTTTCGGTACCACCATGTCCTACGATATCACTCCAATGTTTTAATATACAACCCAAAGGCGATTTTTCACAGGGCTCACTCCTTCCACTTCCCATTTTGCAATTTTAATCACTTTTTCTCCGGCCGCCTTAGCCACCCTAAGGTCGGAAACACAGATAGAGCTCCTTACTTGTTTTGCACTCAAACGCGCGTCTCAAGCACTCTTGCACTCACACTCAGTCAAAATAATTAAGCTATACACGGAAAATCAAAATGCGCATCTCAATCACACCATTCACACTCTCCGGGCAGCCCGCAGTCACACAAGCAGTATGTTATACGGTACCGTGCACTTATGTACAACTTTTAGGAACACTGACAGTTCACAAAGTATGCATTTCAATGAACAATTGCCAAAAAACAAACAACAAACAACAAACCACATTTTTCCTGGTCTTAAGCAGAGTGTTAAGTTTTCCGCAATTTGCCACGAATTACCAGAATATTATTATTTTTCAACATACATTTCATAACTCCAAGTTTTGAACATGTAACAAGACAACACATAGAACAAACAAGACACAGAGCGCTATTTCAGTTGTTATATTCTAGGAATTCCCCAATCCTTAAGACAACCCAATGGAAGTTTTTAGCTTCCCCCTTTTTCCTACGCAAAAGTTTCCCTTTTACTTTTGCTAAGAGGTCCCTCTTGTTCCTGTGAGATTCCGCCTTATTCCGTCCCGCCCCCCGCTTTCCGTCACGAGGCCTCCGGGCTTTTAGGAATGGCAGTAACCTCGGGTTTGCTCGATCTGCCCTCAAGATCGCTAGCGGCCACCCCCTGGTCAGCAAACCCCCTCCCAAGGTACCTTTCCTCCTGGGGACTACGCTGCGCGCCGGACGTCTCCGTGCGTCTCACCAGCCGCCCCGTTACTAAACATACCGTTTTATCCGCGGATCCAGGGGTTCTTTTCTGCTCCCGGGTGAACAGCTGAGAAGAGGAGGCTCCTCCGAGGAAATCTCCCGGGGCGCGCCTAGGAGCGTCCGCTCCGCAGCTGGTCCCTCGGCCGAGCAGAAATCCTCCTGCCTGGCTCGCCAAACTGACGTGCGGAATTTGACTCTATAACTCGAAAGTTATAAAGTAGGTATGTTTATTGCGCGCAGATGCACGGGGGATCGCTCCTCCACAAGCGTGCATACCCGAAGTGACGAACCATCTCACATCCATACAATAAAACAAATGAATATTCAATTAACGCCTATACATATTCGTTACCTAAACCCCGCTTCGTATGTTAATTAGCTTATCAGTCCGTTTCCTGGAATGTGGTGGTCCTGCAGGTCTGCAGGTGATCCACGTCCTTGTGACCATCCGATCCTCCCCAGCAAGGTGACTCAGCACTCCCTCCCTCCAGATAGCACCCGAATGTCTCTCATCCCTTTCTCATTCTCTCCCAAATAGCCCCTCTGTCAGAGGAAGAAGGGCAGGTGTCTCCCCTTTGTTAGAGAAAGAAGGGCAGGCGTCTCCCCGTCTCCCCTTTGTTAGAGGAAGAGGGGCAGGCGTCTCCTCAAAAACTGTAGTTGTCTCCTCAGAGCTGTGTGCCCATGTGACCAGACACCGCACCCATGACCAGTCACCATACCCACATTCCTGGGCAGACATACACAATCACAGTCGGTGTTCCATCGTCCCCATTTCACACTATTTCTCCATATCAGAGGGAAGACCCTAAATCCCTATTAGATTTACTGATTTAACAATTTACTCAGTTTACTATTTTCTTTAGTATATTTACTGACCGAGTCACAAAGGATTCAGAAAGGAAGTCCTAAACCTATGGAGATGATGACTATAGTTGAATACTTGCTCTATATCATCAATGACATCTCCAAGAGGAGTCAACCACCTCTGCAGACTTGTGTGCCAGACCCTAAATTTCATTCCCAAATGAGCTGTGAAGCCTGCAATGGAAACTCAGTGGAAGTTAGGAGCTGGCAAGGGTCTCTGCTCATCCCATCATACCCTGTTACACACTTCTCAATATCTGCTAATGCATCCTTGCCACCCACATCACAGAGGTTTCTTACTGCTGGTCAAAAATATGCATGAGAGAGAGCACTTAATGAGTTCAAAGTGAGGATTGCCACATCTACCAAAGCATTTTTGCAGCACAAATATCAATAACTTCAGATGAGGTCTCTAGATGCTCCAGGAATTACATAAATGCAAGAGGTTACACCTAACAATCCAATGCAAGACAAAGAAACACCACTGCTCAAAAAATGTGCTCTTCTGACAGTGCTGTCTCTTTCATACACACATGGAAAAATCCTACCAACATTGTTTATTCATGACCTTGGTTTGACCTGAACAAAGAGCTTGAGTAAGAACTAAGGAATCTGAACCTTATTTTCAAGCATTAGAAAGCAATCCAAGTATTGCATGGGGGTTTTAGCACATATCCATCTATTTGGTCTCTTGTGTATAGCTTTGCCCTCCTCACACAGCAAATTCAGCTGAAAATGAAACTAGTAAAGAACTATTTGAATCTAGTTCCAAAAGCAACTTCCATAAGGAGATGCTACAGGTATGATGAAGGAAACAGTTCAGAAGTCCTCGCTCTTTCCCATTTCTGTATCAGAGTTCAAGGCAAACATTCAAATGGGAAGAGACATCTGTAATTTCTTTATCCCTGAAGTGAAGGATTATTTGTAGCAACTTCAAATTTTGTTTGGTGTATCAAATTCATTAAGTAACCCTGTAGAATGCCCCACAGAGGTGCAAATTCTTCAGCTGAGCTCCTTGTCACATCATCCACTACACCTACACTCAGCAACTGCAAAACATCCTTCAGATAAGATGCAATGGCTGATTTAAAAGCTTCCATCATCAAACAAAGGACATGCAATGAATACAGAAGCAAGGAAATTATTTGTATTGCTGAAGAGGTGTTGCCATTTCATTCCTGAAACCTCCAGCTTTTTATTTGATTGTCAAATTGGGTCTAGGCAGCTTCAGTCAAAACATGCTTTGTGCTTGTACTCTAAATATCAAGTACGTGTAACTAAATCTAACACTTAATAAACCCCACCCTATACTTTGAGCTAAAAGTATAATCACAATGCATCTGGCATTTAAATAAAATAACCATTAGCACAGGAAACACCCAGCATAAAAGCACCAGGTCAAGAAAAGACAGATGAATACAGAGAAGCAGCATGGGACTGGATTTAATGCCATGTTTACTAGGGATCCACTATGTTGAGAAATGCAGAGAACTTCCTGTGGCGGGCCAAGCTCAGTCACAGGATTAAAAATGGAGGATATGACTAAAAAGGGAGATTTAATTATTTTTCTTAATTGGACAAGGAAGAAAACTAGCTCCAGTATAAACTGTGTGCTTCAAGAAGACAGCAGACTAGCAACAACTAGGACACCTGCAGAGCTGTTAAGTGTTGAAGGGTATTTTCATTTAAATGCACAGGTATCTATTTGTTAAATAGATCAATGGAAATGGGCACTAGCATTTAAAAGGAGAAACACATTACTTGAGATTAATTGTATCAAACAATACCAAGTCTACAGATTAGCATGAATTAGCCTCTACTGCCAGCAAATCCTGGCAACACTCTGACCCACAATTGTTACCGAAATCTCAGAATGAAGAACTTATCGACACCAATGTGATGTAGATAAGCAGACACTTCTTTATTGACGGCTGGGTGCGTGAGCGAGTCCTCTCGCAATCAACGCACACCAGGTCCCAAACTCAGATTCCATATATAGAACTTATTCATACATATTCATTAAATATTCATGCATAATCATAACATTTCCCATAAATCATTTACATACTATCCTCCTATATCCGATTCTGCGCAGTAAAGCTTAGAAAGGTCTAGAAATGGGTCTAGGGTACGATTTGGGTAGGTGGTATATGAGTCGGTGGTCGCGATCTCCCCCTGCCGGAATTACCTTTTACTAAAGTTCACAGTTTCTTGGCAGGCACCTACAAGCTGTTCCAGTCGACTCTCCCCAGTTCCCATTAATCTCATCCTCTGACATTTCAATGCACCTCTACGTAAAGAAGACTGGTTAAGTACAAAGGAACCTTTCAACCCTAAAGTTATTACCTAAGTTTTTACACAATAGTTCCAGGCCCTTCTTCTAGCCTTGGTACAGGACGTACAAAAGATGTCATAACTACTTCTACTATATAGCTGTAAATTTTCCATAAAAATTTTCTTATTCCTCTATATTTTAATTCTATTAAATGATTTTATAAAATCAATCAATCTAATATAATCAATCAATCTTAACTTATTAACAAATCGATAACATTTCCCCCCTTTGAAAGTGTTGAAAATCATCATTTCAATACTTTCACATTATTCATATATCTTTTGTTTCAACATATTTTGGTGATGGATCATATCTTGGTGAAATGGTTGGTACTTCTCTCATAATCATACGATTCACTGCAATTCTATTAGTAAACTGTTTCTTCAGACACGCATATACTAGCATGCTCATCAAAAAGACAACTAGCAACAGAAACAAAGTTTTAATTATAGATTGTATCCAAGAGCTCAAATTCCATCCCAGTTTGTTAAAAATTTTCCCAAGCCACTCTTCTGACATATCCTTTTGAATTGTTTCAGTTTCTTTTTCAATTTTTCCCAATAGGCCTAGATCATGTTCCACATCCTGAGTGACATTTGGAATGTGGATACAACAGTGGTCCAATTTATCCTTGAGATATCCACATACTCCATGTTCTTTAAGTAGGAGCATATCTAGTGCCATTCTATTTGTAAAGTCATTCTGGAGGTCGCCTGTAATTACATATATTCAATTCCTTAAACCCCTTTTTGTTAACGTTTGCTAATTTTTCCACTTGACCAGTTAACTGATAGAGCCATGCTCTGTTTCTATATGAAGCTATAGGATTTAAAAGTGATTCCAGTGCCCAGCCAATTTTCACTCCTGTAGATGGTTCATTCCAAACATCATTATTTATCCCTGATCTCTTTATTCGTTTCAATTCTAAATTCTCTAGAGATCCTTTAAATGGTGATTTCTTCCAGATTGGACACAATGTTGGCATGCCTAACGTGATTTGTTTCACCTTACCATCTAATGGTAGGTGTGTTGTCCAGGTTCCATCACTTAATGCCCAAACTAAATGTCCTGGACTTCGAATAGTAGATTTACTACAACTAAATGAAGTTCCTTTCCTAACTGTAAAAGTGCTGGTCAAATTGAGAGTGTTCTTAAGACCTCGACAAAAACAACCATATTTTAAAACAGTGGCCTACAGAGGAATTCTTTGGATTACTAAGTCTGCATTACTGCAATCATACACTTTTTCACATTTCCACCATGGCACTGCTTTATTTTCCTTCTCTCCTGATGAAGGTGACCTATCATTGACCCAGGGTAATACTGAAAAAAAACTTTTCCATCCCAGGTAAAACACCAAAAAGTTCTTGCTATATACTAAAAATGGGAAAATATGGACATAGACCATATAGAGTCCAATTGTTCTACTAATTGGGTATCTTGGCCAGTTTTATTACACTTCTATTTCATGATACTTCTGCTCACATTGGTTTTAAGTTGTTCATCATAAGAACACCATCCCACAGTCTTAAATCTCCCTATTTTGGTAAAAACATGATTTAACAATTTTTCACAATCTGCCAGACTACCTGGAGTTTTCCATTGTTTTCTAGTGACTTTCACTTGTTCATACCATTGAGTCACTGGCCTCTGTTCACAATAATTGGTCTCATTTTTATGTTCCAGGTTAGTCAAATTCATGGTTAAAATTCCCCATGGAATAGATTCACCTACTGCTCTTGGTATAGGTAAACAAGCAGTGATCTGCGTGATGTTTTGTAAATTGGCAAATTTTTTTAATTAATCCTACCATCAAATTTTCCTCAGCCATTTGTTTGGGAATGTCAATCACTTGTTCTGTTTCTATTTGTCTTTTGTTCCTATTCACCAAGTCATCCCATGATCCCACCAACACTATCAACCAAAAGAAAATCCAAAAACCAATCACAACTTGATCTGCAAAATTAGACATGTTCCAAAGTCAATTTTTAAGTCTCTGGGTCACTTTCCACAGTCCTCCACGGAGTAGATGCCTTCTTTACGGTGCTTTCTTCACTCGAGTATAATGTATCCAAGCATCCGATTCTGCAATTTTGATAGCTGTAAAAGTGGTTAAAAGTATCTGGAAGGGTCCTCTCCAGTGCTCCTGCAAAGTTTCGGAGGTCCAAGTCTTCACATAGACATAGTCTCCTGGTTGGAAATCATGCACTGCATTTTCCAGGGGTAAAGGTCTATTCCAAATTCCTACACTCCAAATCACAGCCAAAGTTTTCCTTAAAAAAAGCAAATAGTTATACACATCTTATTTTCCTTTTACATATATGTTTAGATTTGGTTCCAGAGACTCATATGGTTTTCCATATAATATTTCATAAGGACTGACTGAGGTTCCACTCTTTGGCTGTACCCTGATTCATAATAATGCCAATGAAAGTGCCTGAGGCCACTTTGGACTGGTTTCTTGACAAATTTTACTTATTTGTCATTTCAAAGTTTGATTCATCCTCTCCACTTTTCCACTAAATTGTGGTCTCCAAGGCGCATGCAAATCCCAATTAATACCCAACACTTTGCTAACACTTTGGACTACTTCAGCAACAAAGTGTGGACCTCTGTCAGAGGAAATTCCAATAGGAACTCCAAATCTCGGAATTATTTCTTGTAATAACCGCTTCACAACCTCTTTTTGCTTGTGTGGTGCGACAGGGAAGGGCTTCTGGCCATCCTGTAAAAGTATCAACCCTTACCAGGATGTACCGGTACCCATTTTGTCTAGGTAACTCTGAAAAATCTACTTGCCAATAATCTCCAGGTTCTGTACCAGATTTCAGTCTACCCATTTGAACCTTTTTCTTAATCACTGGATTATTTTTCAAACATACTTCACACTTTGCAGTTACCATTTTAGCTATTCCCAACATCTTAACTGATATTATTTGTTTTCGTAAAGATGTTACTAAGGCTTCTGCTCCCCAGTGACATTCTTGATGTCTTGTTTGAATTATCTCTCTCATCCCAAGAGGTGGAATTACTACTTGTCCATTAGGAGTTATCCACCATCCAGCTAAGTTTTCTTAGCACTTAATAACTGACCCAATTTGTCATCTTCCTCTGAATATCTCGGGTTTTCCCTAGGAAGGATTACTGTTTTAGAAGGAATTATTGCCATTTGCAATGCTTGTTTCTTTGCTACCTTTTTTCTCTCTCTCTTTTTTTTTTTTCTTTTTTTTTTTCCTGTTCTATCAGCTAAATTATTCCCAGCTATTATTTTTGTATTCCCAATCTGGTGTGCCTTACAGTGCATGATTGCTACTTGATCTGGCTTTTGAACTGCTTGCAATAATCGTAAAATTTCTGTTTGATGCTTAATGTTTGATCCTTGAGAGGACAATAACCCCCTCTCTTTCCACAAAGCTCCATGGACATGCACTACCCCAAAGGCATATTTTGAATCAGTCCAGATATTTACTCTCTTGTCTTTGCTTAATTCTAAGGCTCGAATTAAAGCGATGAGTTCTGCCTTTTGGGCTGATGTGGTACTCGCCAATGCTCCTGCTTCTATAACTGTAGTCTCTGTTGTTACTGCATATCCGGCGTATCGGACTCCTTGTTCCATAAAGCTGCTTCCATCAGGATACAATTCCCAGTCTGGTCGCTCCAATGGCACATCCTTCAGATCTTCACGACTGGAATAAACATACTTGATGGTAGCCAAGCAATCATGTTCCAGTCGTCCTTCTTCCTGTATGGAACTTAAAAACACTGCAGGATTTACCAGGTTAGTTGTCTTTAGAATCACATCATCTTGTTCAGTCAATACCACCTGGTATTTCATCATTCGGCTGGGGGACAGCCAATGTCCCCCCTTCTGTTCTAGGACAATTATCACCATGTGTGGAACATGGACTGTTATTGTTCTTCCCAAAGTCAATTTCCGAGCTTCTTGTATGAGCATCACTGTTGCTGTCACTGCTTGAAGGCAGTTTGGCCACCCTTTACTCACTGTATCCAGTTGTTTAGAGAAATATCTGACTGGTCGTTTCCAGCTTCCTATCCTCTGGGTTAACACGCCCAGTGCAAGGTGTTGTCTTTCATGTACAAACAGCTGGAAATCTTTGGTTAGATCCGGCAGTCCCAAGGCAGGTGCAGACATTAAGGCACGTTTCAACTCTACAAAAGCCTTTTCTTGTTGTGGGCCCCATACAAAGAGAGAGTTCTTTTGGGCCTCGTACAGCGGTTTAGCTATTAGCCCATAGTTCATGATCCAAAGGCGACAACACCCAGTCATTCCTAAAAATGCTCTGAGTTCATGACTATTTCTCGGCTCAGGTATACCACAAATAGCTTCTTTGTGATTTTTTCCTAATTGTCGTTGTCCTTTTAAAATCTCAAAGCCGAGATATATCACAGTCTGGCAGGCTATTTGGGCTTTCTTCCTGGATACCTTATACCCATTTAGTCCCAGGAAATTCAAAAGGTCAATAGTCACCTGTATACAAATAAATCTTTCTTTTGTAGCAATCAATATATCATCCACATATTGTAAAAATAAATGTCCAGGTCTTGGTTTGTCCTGTTTCCAGATTTCAAATTCCTTAGCTAAATGATTTCCAAAAATAGTTGGACTGTTTTTAAATCCTTGGGGTAATCTAGTCCATGTCAGCTGCATCTTTCGCCCGGTTTGAGGATTTTCCCATTCAAAAGCAAACAGTTTTCTGGTTTCTTTTTCCAAAAGTATACAAAAGAAAGCATCTTTTAAATCAAGCACTGTAAACCACTGATAAGTCTCCTTTAACGTTATTAACAGTGTATAAGGGTTTGCTACTACAGGATAAATATCCTTAACTATTTGATTTACTGCTCTCAAGTCTTGCACCAGCCTATATTCACCCGAGGGTTTTCTGGCTGGTAAAATAGGAGTATTATACTCAGATTCACATTCTTCCAAAATTTTATACTCCAAAAATTTATCAATCAATTTCTTCAATTCCTGTCTCACTTCTGATTTGATTAAATATTGTTTAATTCTCACTGTTCCTGCACCTTCCTTCAAATCTATTTTAACTGGTTCTGCTAGTTTCGATTTACCAGTAATATTTGTTTCCCATACAGTAGGGATCACTGCCAAATCCACCTCCGGTGGAATTTCTTGTTCCTTTACCTTTTCTTGTATCATCAAGATTTCTCCCGTTTTTGACTCAGGTATTTTCAAGAAAAGTTCTCCTTCGTCAAAAACAATCTGTGCATTTAATTTGGATAACAAATCTCTTCCTAAGAAGGGTATTGGACATTCTGATACATACAGAAATTCATGTGTAATTATCTTATTTCCAAATTTCAAATCCAGGGGTTGCAGGAATGGCCTGTTTTTGTTCCAGTTTTTTTTTTTCTTTACAGATATTTAATAAAAAAAATGTCGCTCCTGTATCCACTCCCAACCTCACAACATTTTTTTCCACTTTCTTATTATCAGAAGTTATAGCCATTACCAAATTATCTCTAATAGTTAGCTTACATTCATCCTGCCAATCCTTTCTTTGCCTTAAGTAAAAAAATAAAATCCACATCTGGCATTTTATTCCATTTCCCTTCTCTTTTACAATACAGCATTAACTGCAAAATAGTGTTATAATTCAGTGTCCCATTCGTGGGCCACTTTTCCTGATCATCCAATATATAAAGGTCACCAATTATTACAATACTCAAATTATTACAATACTCAATCATCTGGCTCTTTTGCAGATCATCCTGTAAATTTCCCCAATGTGCCAATAAACATCCCAAGAAAGAATTTTTCGGGATTTTGTCATTTACAGCAAGATTACCCATGCTTTTACTTTTAAACGACCGAGTTAACTTAGTTGCCATGGTGTAATTACTCACAGTACAATACACAATTATTCAACTCTGTCACTCCGATCCGCGGATCCACACTCCACACTCGCTTTCGTTCTCAATTATACGTCTCACCCTTACAGCCACACTCACACTTTCCCACAGTTACTTTAAACAAACATATAACACAATATTATATCTCTCAATTTTCTTCTTAATACACAAGCTCACAAAACAACAAAAAGACAAACATATAACACAATATTATACCTCTTAATTTTCTTCTTAATACACAGACTCACAAAACAACAAAAAGCACTAAAACTTCTAACTTCTTGTTAGAGGCACTACCTTAGAGAACACTATAGCATATAGTTTCTCTTGTCTACACTTTTGTCCAACCCTGCAATAGCTTTCGCTTATGCCTTACGGGCAGACGCCTAGGCTTCCACTTCCACAAGGATCCTTTTAGTCCAACCCTGCAATAGCTTTCGCTTATGTCTTACGGGCAGACTCCTAGTCCTACCCTGCGCAGGTCTTTCACTGCGTCTGACAGGTAGACTTACTCAGTGGGACTCCAACCCACTGGTGGGACTCCATCCCACTCTTTCCCATACACTTATTATAGTGGGACTCCTGCCCACTTCCTCTAGTGCACTTACTTACTACAATTAAAAAGAAGAAGTGTCTTACCCAAAAAATCCAGGGAACGTCGCGGAGAGCCTTACGGATCGGGGATCGATGGGTATCCCCAAGAAATCCTCGGTGCCGGCTGGAACCCATCAGGTCCCCGACTCCTCCGGTCTCCTTCAGCGAGGTCCCATCTGGGTCGCCAAAACTGTTACCGAAATCTCGGAATGAAGAACTTATCGACACCAATGTGATGTAGATAAGCAGACACTTCTTTATTGACGGCCGGGTGCGTGAGCGAGTCCTCTCGCAATCAACGCACACCAGGTCCCAAACTCAGATTCCATATATAGAACTTATTCATACATATTCATTAATTATTCATGCATAATCATAACATTTCCCATAAATCATTTACATACTCTCCTCCTATATCCGATTCTGCGCAGTAAAGCTTAGAAAGGTCTAGAAATGGGTCTAGGGTACGATTTGGGTAGGTGGTATATGAGTCGGTGGTCGCGATCTCCCCCTGCCGGAATTACCTTTTACTAAAGTTCACAGTTTCTTGGCAGGCACCTACAAGCTGTTCCAGTCGACTCTCCCCAGTTCCCATTAATCTCATCCTCTGACATTTCAATGCACCTCTACGTAAAGAAGACTGGTTAAGTACAAAGGAACCTTTCAACCCTAAAGTTATTACCTAAGTTTTTCCACAATAGTTCCAGGCCCTTCTTCTAGCCTTGGTACAGGACGTACAAAAGATGTCATAACTACTTCTACTATATAGCTGTAAATTTTCCATAAAAATTTTCTTATTCCTCTATATTTTAATTCTATTAAATGATTTTATAAAATCAATCAATCAATCTAATATAATCAATCAATCTTAACTTATTAACAAATCGATAACACAATCAGTGAACACCTCTGACATGGTTTAACCCTGTCCAGCAACCAAGCACCATGCAGCCGCTTGCTCACTCCCCCTCACCCAGAGGGATGGGGAGGAGAATTGGAAAGGAATGTAAAACTCAAGGGTTGAGATAAGAACAATTTAATAGGTAAAGCAAAACCCATGCACGCAAGCAAAGCAAAGCAAGGAATTCATTCACTGCTTCCCATGGGCAGGCAGGTGATCAGCCATCTCCAGGAAAGCCGGGCTCCATCACATGTAACGGTTACTTGGGAAGACAAACGCCAGATGTCCCCCCCTTCCTTCTTCTTCCCCCAGTTTATATACTTAGCATGACATCATATGTGGTAGCAGAGGATGGTATGTATGGAATACCTCTTTGGCTAGTTCGGGTCACTTGTCCTGGCTGTGTCCCCTCCCAATTTTCTGTGCCCCTCCAGCCCTCTTGCTGGCAGGCCCCAAGAAACAAAAAAGTCCTTGACTTAGTGTAAATATTACCCAGCAACAACTAAACGCACCAGTGTCCTATCAACATTATTCTCACATCATAGCCAAAACACATCACTGCACCAGCTACTAAGAAGAAAACCAACTTTATCCCAGCTGAAATCAGGATAAACTCCATAAAATTTAAGGTCATGTTCACAATTATTAACCAAATCACATACACAACTAGAACTGGCAGACACAAAACAATCATACAAAAATTATCCTCCTCAAAGTAGGCATTATGCACAACCCTACCAGTGATTCATGAAATGCCCTGCAGCAGGTCATTTGATAGCTTTGTGCCTCAATAAAATAATAAAATTTTCTCACCTTCATACTAATTTCCACTTAAGATCTATAAATGAGAAACACTATGGAAGTGATTACTAATAAATCACGTCATGATATTCACAGGCCGAAATTTCCTTTGCTTATCACTCAGCAGTGAATAAGAGCAGTTTATTAAGTTTAATCCGACTTGTGGGTATTTTCACAATATCCACACTTACTTTCACAGTCATGTAGGGTTTCTGTGATGTCCCTCTGACCAGTGCACACCATTAAAACAAGTCTGCACCTTGGTTCTCCCCACAGGGTTGCAACTCACAGCCCAGGCTGCTCCAGGTTATATTGATATGGAGAAATAGTGTGAAATGGGGACGCTTAACACCGACTGTGATTGTATATGTCTGCTCAAGGAATGTGGGTATGGTGACTGGTCATGGGTGCGGTGTCTGGTCACATAGGACTACAGTTTTTGAGGAGACACCTGCCCCTCTTCCTCTAACAAAGGGGAGACGGGGAGACGCCTGCCCTTCTTTCTCTAACAAAGGGGCTATTTAAAAGAGAATGAGAGAAGATGAGAGACATTCAAATGCTATCTAGAGGGAGGGAGTGCTAAGTCTCCTTGCTGGAGAAGATGGGATGGTCACAAGAACATGACTCACCTACAAACCTGCAAGACCACCACATTCCAGGAAACGGACTGATAAGCTAATTAACATACGAAGCGGGGTTTAGGTAACAAATATGTATAGGCGCTAATTGAATATTCATTTGTTTCATTGTATAAATGTGGGATGGTTCGTCACTTCGGGTATGCACGCTTGTGGAGGAGCGATCCCCCGTGCATCTGCGCGCAATAAACATACCTACTTTATAACTTTCGAGTTATAGAGTCAAATTCCGCACGTCAGTTTTGGCGAGCCAGGCAGGAGGATTTCTGCTCGGCTGAGGGACCAGCTGCGGAGCGGACGCTCCTAGGCGCGCCCCGGGAGATTTCCTCGGAGGAGCCTCCTCTTCTCAGCTGTTCACCCGGGAGCAGAAAAGAACCCCTGGATCCGCGGATAAAACGGTATGTTTAGTAACGGGGCGGCTGGTGAGACGCACGGAGACGTCCGGCGCGCAGCGTAGTCCCCAGGAGGAAAGGTACCTTGGGAGGGGGTTTGCTGACCAGGGGGTGGCCGCTAGCGATCTTGAGGGCAGATCGAGCAAACCCGAGGTTACTGCCATTCCTAAAAGCCCGGAGGCCTCGTGACGGAAAGCGGGGGGGCGGGACGGAATAAGGCGGAATCTCACAGGAACAAGAGGGACCTCTTAGCAAAAGTAAAAGGGAAACTTTTGCGTAGGAAAAAGGGGGAAGCTAAAAACTTCCATTGGGTTGTCTTAAGGATTGGGGAATTCCTAGAATATAACAACTGAAATAGCGCTCTGTGTCTTGTTTGTTCTATGTGTTGTCTTGTTACATGTTCAAAACTTGGAGTTATGAAATGTATGTTGAAAAATAATAATATTCTGGTAATTCGTGGCAAATTGCGGAAAACTTAACACTCTGCTTAAGACCAGGAAAAATGTGGTTTGTTGTTTGTTGTTTGTTTTTTGGCAATTGTTCATTGAAATGCATACTTTGTGAACTGTCAGTGTTCCTAAAAGTTGTACATAAGTGCACGGTACCGTATAACATACTGCTTGTGTGACTGCGGGCTGCCCGGAGAGTGTGAATGGTGTGATTGAGATGCGCATTTTGATTTTCCGTGTATAGCTTAATTATTTTGACTGAGTGTGAGTGCAAGAGTGCTTGAGACGCGCGTTTGAGTGCAAAACAAGTAAGGAGCTCTATCTGTGTTTCCGACCTTAGGGTGGCTAAGGCGGCCGGAGAAAAAGTGATTAAAATTGCAAAATGGGAAGTGGAAGGAGTGAGCCCTGTGAAAAATCGCCTTTGGGTTGTATATTAAAACATTGGAGTGATATCGTAGGACATGGTGGTACCGAAAATAGAAGGAAATTGATTAAATATTGTAATCAATGGTGGCCTTTGTATTGTATAAATTGGGGAGTGATGCGAAATGGCCTCAGGAGGGAGGAACGTTAGATTATAACACTCTCCTGCGATTAATGTTGTTTCTGAGAAGAGAGGGAAAATGGGACAAAGTATCATATGCAGACATGTTCTTTGTCCTCCAGGACAAACCCGAGTGGCAAAAGGACTGTGGATTAGTACCCCCTCGGGATCCTATGGTACTAGCACTAGAAAGAGTGCGGGATTAACATCACCTGATCTTTAATTATGGCTCTAGAAAAGGATGGGAAAAAAAACTGAGACCTAAACTAGAAAAATGTTCTTGTTGAAATTTTTGTGTTAAAAAGCTCAGGTTGCAGTTCCTTCTGTGGAGCAACCAGAATGAAACATGTTGTAAGATAAAAACTTGTACTAATGTATGTAAAACCTGAGGGGGGTGGAGAATCAAAGACCTTGTGAAAGTGTTAAAGTATTGGGGTGAGTTTGTACAAACCCCCGTACCCCCTCGAAGGTGCGGCTGAGTCATGCTGGATGCACGGCAGGGTGTTTGCTGTTTGCCTGCGAAGGCTGATATGTAATAACACAGACTTAAAGCAACAAGTAGCAGATTTGCATTCAGGGTAAGAAAGAGTTAAAACAGAAGTGCTGCTGCAGAGGCAGGCTTGTGTAACCTGCAGAGCAGGAACAGCATCTCCTGCCCCGAATCCTCCTGATGGTGGGGAGGAGGGGGTTGCTATTCCTGACAATTGAGCAGAAGGACCTGACAATGTCACCCCAATTGCTGCAGCATTTGCAGTACAACAGGACCCATAACTGCCCTTTAGGGCAGGGAATGGGTATGAGGTGGAATTTTAGTGAATACGAAACCAACTTATTTGTTGAACTTCAGTAAAAAAATAATTATTTGTTACAGTTGTGGGAGCTGCTGGCCACCAGGAAAACATCCTGAAACCTTTGAAGTACAAACTAAGAAAACAAACAAGAATGCCAAATTCCCCAAAGGCCCTTCTTGGTAGGGACTTATTAGAACAATTGGAGGCAACAATCAAATTTAAAAAAGGGGAAGTTACTCTGGAGGTAAATGATCACCAATACATACAGGTTATGAGCCTATCTTTGGCCAGTACTCCTATAAAAAGGGAAATTGATACCAGAATTATTGATCAGGTATATCCTGGAGTATGGGCAATTGACATGCTGGGACGTGCCAAGAATGCATCACCTGTTATAGTAAAATTAAAGGAAGGACAGGGTGCGATAAGAATTAAACAATACCCACTGAAAAGGGAAGATAGGGAAGGAATTCATCCAAATATAGAGCGATTCATAGAATTAAAATTACTAAAAGAATGTGAGTCAGAATTTAACACACCTATCCTCCCAGTTAAAAAACCTGATGGGTCTTATAGGATAGTTCAAGATTTAAGGGCCATTAACAAAATAACAGAGGATCTGTATCCTGTAGTAGCTAACCCCTATACCTTACTAACCACCCTGACACCTGACCTAGCTTGGTTCACAGTTTTAGACTTAAAAGATGCCTTCTTTTGCCTCCCTCTCCATGAAGCCAGCCAAAGAATTTTTGCTTTTGAATGGGAAAATCCCAGAAGCGGTCGAAAGACCCAGCTCACATGGACGGTGTTGCCACAGGGGTTTAAAAATAGCCCCACAATTTTTGGAAACCAATTAGCAAAGGATTTGGAGTTATGGGAACCACCACCAGGAGAAGGGAAAGTGTTACAATATGTAGACGATCTTCTTATTGCAACCAGAACCGAAGAATCTTGTATTATTTGGACTGTGAGCCTGCTGAACTTTCTGGGACTACAAGGATATCGGGTTTCTAAGAAGAAGGCACAGGTGGTGTTACAACAAGTCACATACCTAGGGTACGAGATCAGTGCCGGACAACGGGTCCTAGGGAAGGCCCGAAAAGAAGCCATATGCCAAGCCCCCCGACCACGAACTGTAAAGGAACTGCAGACATTTCTGGGAATGACAGGGTGGTGCAGGCTTTGGATATGTAATTATGGCTTGCTTGTTAAACCATTATATTCCCTGATAGCAGCTAATCAGAAGGATCTTCAGTGGGATGCTGAATCAGACAGAGCTTTCCATGAACTGAAGAAAGCCTTAATGTCGGCACCAGCACTAGGACTTCCTGATGTGAGTAAGCCATTTTTCCTATTTTCCCATGAGAAACAGGGAATGGCATTAGGAATACTGGCACAAGATTTGGGACCATACAGACGGGCAGTGGCGTACTTCTCTAAACAGCTGGATGCCACTGCAAAAGGGTGGCCTGGTTGCCTGAGAGCAGTAGCAGCTGTCATCCTAAACATCCAGGAGGCCCGGAAGTTTACCTTGGGCCAGAAAATGACTGTCTTAGTATCCCACACAGTGTCTGCAGTCCTTGAAACAAAAGGGGGGGCATTGGCTCTCCCCACAGAGATTCCTAAAATACCAGGCCATAATGGTGGAACAAGATGATGTTGAGATCGTGACTACAAACATCGTCAATCCGGCCTCATTTCTTAATGGGAATGTTGGCGAATCAGTCGATCATGACTGTCTAGAAACAATCGAAGCCACTTATTCTAGTAGGACAGATCTCAAGGATGTTCCTATTAATGGAGCTGAACATTGGTTCACGGATGTGAGCAGCTATATGCTGAACGGAAAACGACATTCCGGATATGCTGTTACAACCTCTGAAGAAGTGATAGAATCGGGACCGCTACCAGCTGACACTTCGGCACAGAAGGCTGAAATCATAACCCTTACTCGAGCTCTGGAGAGAGCTCAGGGAAAACCTATAAATATTTGGACTGATTCTAAATATGCCTTTGGAGTGGTACATGCTCATGGAGCAATATGGAAAGAAAGGGGACTGTTAAACTCCCAAGGAAAAATCATCAAACATGCGGAAGAAATTTTGAAACTCCTAAATGCGGTCCAGCTTCCTGAAAGGGTGGCAATTATGCACATCAAGGCACACCAGAAAGTGAGCACAGAATTAGAAAGAGGAAATGAACTGGCGGACAGGGAAGCAAAACAGGCAGCCAGAAAAGCAATCAAGGTAGAGGGTGCGCTAATACCCGATGGACAAATATCTCTAGAAGGTAAACCAGACTATACTAAAGAAGATCGCAAACTGATTTCTGACCTAAAGGATCATATAATGAGGAAGGGTGGGCTGTAATCTCACATGGGAGAATAGTGATTCCTTCCTACATGGTATGGTCAGTAGTTCGGGAAGAACATAGAAAAAGGCACTGGGGGGCAGAAGCTCTATATAAGGATCTCACTAAAAACATAATAGCACGAAACTCGTATACTACTATTAGACAAGTAACCCAACAATGTGATCTTTGTCTCCAGACTAATCCTAAGATTACCAAGGGGCCAAAGTTGGGAAAAATTGGGAAAGGAGATGTTCCAGGGCAACATTGGCAGATTGATTTCTCGGAACTTCCTAAAAAAGGGGGGTATTGATATTTATTTGTGCTAACAGATACCTTTTCAGGTTGGCCAGAAGCCTTCCCGTGCAGAACTGCTAAAGCCCGGGAAGTGACCAAAATACTGCTCCAAGAGATAATACCTAGGTTTGGAGTCCCAGCGGTAATGTCCTCGAATAGAGGACCACATTTTGTGTCCAGAATAGTGCAACAGATCAGCCACCATCTAGGAATAGATTGGCAATTACATACCCCATACTGACCACAATCAAGTGGCCAGGTGGAAAAGATGAATCATCTAATCAAACAACAGATTGTCAAGCTCGGTCAAGAAACAAATCTAACTTGGCCCCAGTCTTTGCCATTAGCTCTTACACGAATTCGAACTAGACCAAGAGCAAAAGAGGGGCTTAGCCCATTTGAAATTTTATATGGACGACCATATGGGGTACAAAAGGGGACGTCTTCACAGATTGGTGAAGAAACAATGACTTCCTATATGGTGGCACTAAACAAACAATAAGAATTGAGAAGCATGTGATGGGAACACGCAGTAGGGGTCTGGATGGACCTGTTCACGATATACGACCAGGGGACTATGGAACCACAGTGGACCGGACCTTTTCAAGTCCTACTCACGACCTACACTGCAATCAAGGTTGAGGGACAGAATTCTTGGATTCACCATACCCGGATCAAGAAAGCCCCTGCAACTTCATGGAAAGTAACCCCAGATAAAAAAAGAACTGAAACTCAAATTTACTCGGACAAATGGGAACAATGTGGGTGGCAAGTAAGTGAACCTGGGCGGTTGTGGATCCACTATATGGGAAGAGCACCACAACAAACAATATAGAACAAAAGAGTCTGGGACTAAGCCAGTGGCCAGTCTTTCCCAACTTGTTATCGGTAAGCCCCAACTCAAACGAAGATATTTTTGATCAAAACAGATTTATATGTATATATGAGGAACGTTTAGATTCCTAAAATGATCAATAGTGGGTTTAAACCATTTGTGTTCTTTTGTACCCTCTCTCTTGCCTACAACCAAAAGCCTGATAACTGGCCTTGGAATCATGCCCAGAAAAAACACACTGGAATAATGGGAAAGGTGGACTCAAAGACGAAACTAGCTATGGTGTTTTTTTCTGAAAATGAGGTGTACCAAAAGAATCAATGGGATCGGGAGGATGTACACAAAGTCGACCGATTATGGGGAAAATTAGGAGATAGGATAAAAGTAGGGTGTCAAACATACAATGAAAAAGATAACACCAAGATTTCAGGAGACACCCTGATTAATGTCAGAAAGGTAAATAAGGAATTTACCCTTCTAAATACAGCCATGTGCTTTAATTCACGGGAATGTTGGCACAATTTTACCTTAACTGAGCCCATCTTTATAATATGCCTAGGAAAATATACCTTTGAACATAGAACATGGGCCAGAAAGATAGGCGACAAGTGGCAAACACTAGATTTAGAATCTTGTATTATGCGAGAACAGCAAGGCTTCCTCTGTGAAAGCAATACTATAATGGCCCAGGATACTTGTTTAGATACAGATTAGAAAATATGTCATTTTGAGGCCCAACCAAATGCAAACTTGAAAACAGTAATTATATATGCAGGGAAGGGATGTGCATGTTTGAGAACTAAGTGTAACACAATAACTGTAGATGGGGAGGTAAAGGAGACTGCACAATATTCAAATTACTGTATCTGTAATTTTACATCTAACTTTACCCTATCACAGACGATAATTCCTACCCCCATAGGACTAAATATAAGCAGAATAAAAGAACTATTAAAACATGCAGATTTTACAACGTATACTGAAAGAAACCAAAGAAAAGGGACATGAAACTCTTCTTATGATCCATCATGATGTAGAGGGGATCAAGAAAGTTTTAAAAAAAGGTAGAACAGGATGGAAACCATAATTGGTGGGATACTCTCTTTGGCTGGTCACCTTCTGCAACAGGAATTCTTAACACTATGGTACACCCCATTGTGATCTTATTGATCAGTTTAGGAATTTCCTTAATACTAACCATTATGTCATATTTGTGGGTTTGGAGAATGTTTAAAAGGGTAACACTTATGTATGATGCTTTATATCATTCGGGAAGACTGCTTAAGTAAAAGAATTTACTTAGTTTGATAGAAAAGGGGGGATTGATATGGAGAAATAGTGTGAAATGGGGACGCTTAACACCGACTGTGATTGTATATGTCTGCTCAAGGAATGTGGGTATGGTGACTGGTCATGGGTGCGGTGTCTGGTCACATAGGACTACAGTTTTTGAGGAGACACCTGCCCCTCTTCCTCTAACAAAGGGGAGACGGGGAGACGCCTGCCCTTCTTTCTCTAACAAAGGGGCTATTTAAAAGAGAATGAGAGAAGATGAGAGACATTCAAATGCTATCTAGAGGGAGGGAGTGCTAAGTCTCCTTGCTGGAGAAGATGGGATGGTCACAAGAACATGACTCACCTACAAACCTGCAAGACCACCACATTCCAGGAAACGGACTGATAAGCTAATTAACATACGAAGCGGGGTTTAGGTAACAAATATGTATAGGCGCTAATTGAATATTCATTTGTTTCATTGTATAAATGTGGGATGGTTCGTCACTTCGGGTATGCACGCTTGTGGAGGAGCGATCCCCCGTGCATCTGCGCGCAATAAACATACCTACTTTATAACTTTCGAGTTATAGAGTCAAATTCCGCACGTCAATACCAGTCCCTGCACTGGGAAGAGATGCAAGTGCATACCTCACACACATGGGCTCCCCAATGGTCCAAGAACCACAAGGAGATGACAAACAAACAAATATTTCACCAACAAACTGGGCTTGACTGGCATTCCTTATTAATGCACATGATAACTGCATTACCTAAAGCTTGATTCATCTCTGTGCGCCACACAAGTCACCAGCATTATCCCTGTTGTGTGATGGAGAAACCTGCAATGAGATTAAAGGACCTGCTCAAGGCCATACAGCAAATCCATGGCAGATCTGAGAGCAGAAGCAGGATTAGGACAACCTCAATCAGTGCCACCATTCATATGGAAAAATTGTGTGAAATGGGGACAATGGACATCGATTGTGATTGTACATGTCTGCCCAGGAATGTGGGTATGGTGACTAGTCATGGGTGCAGTGTCTGGTCACATAGGCACACAGCTCTGAGGAGACAACTACAGTTTTTGAGGAGACGCCTGCCCCTCTTCCTCTAACAAAGGGGAGACGGGGAGACGCCTGCCCTTCTTCCTCTAACAAAGGGGCTATTTAAAAGAGAATGAGAAAAGATGAGAGACATTCAAATGCTATCTAGAGGGAGGGAGTGCTAAGTCTCCTGCTGGAGAAGATGGGATGGTCACAAGAACATGAATCACCTACAAACCTGCAAGACCACCACATTCCAGGAAACGGACTGATAAGCTAATTAACATACGAAGCGGGGTTTAGGTAACGAATATGTATAGGCGTTAATTGAATATTCATTTGTTTCATTGTATAAATGTGAGATGGTTCGTCACTTCGGGCATGCACGCTTGTGGAGGAGCGATCCCCCGTGCATCTGCGCGCAATAAACATACCTACTTTATAACTTTCGAGTTATAGAGTCAAATTCCGCACGTCAGTTTTGGCGAGCCAGGCAGGAGGATTTCTGCTCGGCTGAGGGACCAGCTGCGGAGCGGACGCTCCTAGGCGCGCCCCGGGAGATTTCCTCGGAGGAGCCTCCTCTTCTCAGCTGTTCACCCGGGAGCAGAAGAGAACCCCTGGATCCGCGGATAAAACGGTATGTTTAGTAACGGGGCGGCTGGTGAGACGCACGGAGACGTCCGGCGCGCAGCGTAGTCCCCAGGAGGAAAGGTACCTTGGTAGGGGGTTTGCTGACCAAGGGGTGGCCGCTAGCGATCTTGAGGGCAGATCGAGCAAACCCGAGGTTACTGCCATTCCTAAAAGCCCGGAGGCCTCGTGACGGAAAGCGGGGGGCGGGACGGAATAAGGCGGAATCTCACAGGAACAAGAGGGACCTCATGGCAAAAGGGAAGCTTTTGCGTAGGAAAAAAAAAGAAAAAAAAAGAAGAAAAGGAAAAAAAAAAAGTGAGAAGCTAAAAACTTCCTTTAGGTTGTCTTAAGGTTTGGGGAATTCCTGAAATGTAACAACTGAAATAGCGCTCTGTGTCTTGTTTGTTCTAGGTGTTGTCATGTTACATGTTCAAAATTCGGAGTTATGAAATGAATGTTGAAAAATAATAATATTCTGGTAATTCGTGGCAAATAGCGGAAAACTTAACACTCTGCTTAAGACCAGGAAAAATTAGAATCTGTTTGTTTTTTTGGCAATTGCTCATTGAAATGCATACTTTGTGAACTGTCAGTGTTCCTAAAAGTTGTACATAAGTGCACGGTACCGTATAACATACTGCTTGTGTGACTGCGGGCTGCCCGGAGAGTGTGAATGGTGTGATTGAGATGCGCATTTTGATTTTCCGTGTATAGCTTAATTATTTTGACTGAGTGTGAGTGCAAGAGTGCTTGAGACACGCGTTTGAGTGCAAAACAAGTAAGAAGCTCTATCCGCGTTTCCGACCTTGGGTGGCTAAGGCGGCCGGAGAAAAACAAAGTAATTAAATTTGCAAAATGGGAAATGGAAGGAGTAAGCCCTGTGAAAAATCGCCCTTGGGTTGTATATTAAAACATTGGAGTGATATCGTAGGACATGGTGGTACCGAAAATAGAAGGAAATTGATTAAATATTGTAATCAGTGGTGGCCTTTGTATAAATTGGGGAGTGATGCGAAATGGCCTCAGGAAGGAGGAACGTTAGATTATAACACTCTCCTGCAATTAATTTTGTTTCTGAGAAAAGAAGGAAAATGGGACGAAGTATCATATGCAGACATGTTCTTCGTCCTCCGGGACAAACCTGAGTTGCAAAAGGACTGTGGATTAGTACCCCCTCGGGATCCTATGGTACTAACACTAGAAAGAGTGCGGGATTGACATCACCTGATCTTTGATTATGGCTCTAGAAAAGGATAGAAAAAAAACTGAGACCTAAACTAGAAAGATGTTCTTGTTGAAATGTTTGTGTTTAAAAGCTCAGGTTGTAGTTCCTTCTGTGGAGCAACCAGAATGAAACACGTTGTAAGATAAAAACTTGTACTAATGTATGTAAAACCTGAGGCGGGGGTGGGTGGAGAATCAAAGACCTTGTGAAAGTGTTAAAGTATTGGGGTGAGTTTGTACAAACCCCCGTACCCCCTCGAAGGTGGACTGAATCATGCTGGGATGCATGGCAGGGTGTTGGCTATTTGCCTGCGAAGGCTGATATGTAAGAACACAGACTTAAAGCAACAAGTAGCAGAATTGCATTCAGGGTAAGAAAGAGTTAAAACAGAAGTGCTGCTGCAGAGGCAGGCTTGTGTAACCTGCAGATCAGGAAGAGCATCTCCTGCTCCAATCCTTCTGCTGGTGAGGAGGAGGGGGTTGCTATTGCTGACAATTGAGCAGAAGGACCTGACAATGTCACCCCAATTGCTGCAGCATTTGCAGTACAACAGGACCGGTAAGGGCCCCTCTAGGGCAGGGAATGGGTATGAGGTGGGATTTTAGTGAATACAAAACCAACTTATTTGTTAAACTTCAGTAAAAAAAAATATTTTGTTACAGTTGTGGGAGCTGCTGGCCACCAGGAAAACATCCTGAAACCTTTAAAGTACAAACTAAAAAAACAAATGTGAGAAACTATGGACTAGGGTATTGTTTATTAAGATTTATGTTAAGCCCAATGTAAAGGTCAGACAGCAAAAGATATGAAATCGCTTATGCAAACAGCCACCAGACACCGCTTGTGTAAGGTAGGATAACCGCAATTGCTTACACAAACTAAACCAGATACCGCTTGTGCAAGATAAGATAACCACCAGATGTCCAGGAACTGACAGAAACAGGACAAACAACCCCATATAAGGACATATGAGTGAGGGGTCAACTATGGGACGAAGGAGGAAGACTTCTTACTTCGGCCTCAACGACCACCAGGAGGCAGAAAACTACCCCCTAACAACAACTGAAACATGCGCAGAGTACCTCCACTACTTCATGAACATGGAAGTAAAGATGTATAAAAAGGGACTGTTTGAACTGCTCAGGATGGCAGTTGGTGGAGCGCAGACTCCCCTGCTGTCCAGCGCTGGTTTTGCTCATATTCTACTTGCTATAATTAATAAAATTTTAATTGGATTATGATCCGTTGTGGTCTCAATTTATAACAATTTCTGGTGCCTGTGACTCGGATAAGGAACGGTGGGCTTTGGTCCTCCGGGGAGGCGCCCCGCGACATTTCGCGGCCCCGCGACCAACAGCTTACTCCAACCTTACCGACGAACCTAAATTCTAGGATATTGAGCAAAAAAAGGACTGGTAAAATCCCATAAAATTCTGTGCACGGGAGTCTGGACAAAGACGCAGGATGCGTAAGTATATTGCGAATTTGTTTGCGGGTTTGCCGTTCGGGCGGGATTGGGTTTCCTGGTATATAACGAGTGAGAGGTTCGATATACTGAACCAAGCGAGTGTGGACTCTTAAGTACTGCGTCTCCCATCTCCCGCGAGGGACTGGGCCAGGAACAAGGGGAGCGAGTGAGTGTATGTTTGTGGATATTCCAGAAGATGGGGGCGACTCCCATGGGAAGGGTACCTACTGTACCCAAGAATACCCCTCTGGCATATATCTTAGACAATTGGAGATATTTCCCTGGAACCCTAGGGAAAGATAAGCAGAAAATGATAGAATATTGTACTAAGATATGGGGAGGGAAGAAGATTTCTAAAAATGTCTTTTGGCCAGTCTATGGGTCAGAAGAAGATTGGGTAAGACAGCAATTAAACCTCTGGGTTAATAATAAAAAAACCCCTTAACCCGGAGGAGAGTCAATATGCGGAGGTGTGGCTAGAAAGACCAGGAGCTTGACTTTACCTGCTGAATGAAATAAAAACTAAACAAAAGAAAAAGAAGGAAGAGTTAGACGAAACCCTTCTAACCTCCCCTCCTTACATTCCTCCTGCTCCCGCAGAGGTCCCCAGAGCGCCCACTCCCCCACCAGAGTCGGAACAAGGGTCTCCCCCTCTTCCTAGACGCGTAACTAGAAGTCAAAAAGGGGCAGCTCAGATGTACCCCCTAAGGGAAATACCCATGGGGGGACCTCAACCTGTGATCGGATATATTTCCGTACGCCTAAACTCGGCTGACCTACGAGATTTTAAAAGAACCGAGATGGGAAACTTAATTGAGGACCCACTCGGAGTGGCAGAAAGATTAAATCAATTTTGGGGACCAAACCTTTATACTTGGGATGAGATGCAATCTATCCTTGGTCAATTATTTACTACCGAGGAAAGAGATATGATTAGACGAGCAGGAATGAGACTGTGGGATGCTCAACATGCCCAGGGACCCCAAGCAGATATTAAATGGCCACTCCAAAGACCTTATTGGGATAATCAGGATCCGGTGCATAGAACTCATATGCAGGACCTGAGAACTATAGTAATTCAGGGGATTAGAGAAGCAGTACCCTGTGGCCAGAATATCAATAAAGCATTTAATGAAATGCAAAAGAAAGATGAGAGCCCCACTGAGTGGCTGGAACGACTGAGGAAAGCCCTTCAGCTGTACTCTGGGGTAAATCCAGACAACCCTTTAGGGCAAGCGCTCCTCAAAACTCAGTTTGTGGCAAAATCATGGGAAGATATCAGAAAGAAGATTGAAAAGTTAGAAGACTGGCAGAATAGAGGGTTGGATGAATTATTGAGGGAAGCTCAGAAAGTCTACGTAAGGCGGGAAGAAGAGAGCAGCAAGCGACAAGTAAAAATGATGGTAGCAGCGGTCAGAGAGGATCGCAAAGGGCGGATTGATGAACACAGATCTGCTGGAACGAAACAAGGGAACGTAGTAGTAAAGAAGGAACAGAGATGTTGTTTTTACTGTGGAAAGAAGGGACGTATAAAGAAGAATTGCAGAGAAAGGATCAGGGATGAGGAAATATTGAAAACGGAATAGGAGAGTCAGGGGGTCTATATCTTAGGGGACCGGAGTCATCATGAGCCCTTGATAAAATTAAAAATAGGTCCCCATAAACAAGAGTTCACCTTTTTAGTAGACACGGGCTGAGAAATCGACTATTAGGCAAATACCTGAGGGATGTAAAGTTTCCCCTGAAAAAGTACAAGTAATTGGAGCAAAAGGAGAACCCTTTAAAGTAAGCAAAATCAAAAATGTGGTATTTGAAACTGAAAATAAATTTGGAATGGGTGAACTCTTGCTCGTCCTTGAAGCAGAATTTAATCTGTTAGGACGAGATTTAATTGTTGAATTGCAATTAGAAATTAAAGTGAAAAATCAAGAGCTAACGGTGTCTGCTTATCCTTTGACCGTGGATGATCAAAAACAAATTAACCCCGATGTCTGGTACTCTCCGGACACAATTAGTAGACTGGAAATCCCACCGATTAAAATCCAAATTTCCGAACCCCACATACCTGTGAGGGTAAGGCAATATCCCATATCCCTAGAAGGACGGAGAGGATTAAAACCAGAAATTGATCGATAGTTAGCACAAGGAATCTTAGAGTCTTGTATGTCACCCTTTAACACTCCCATTCTGCCTGTAAAGAAACCCTAAAACCCAATTGGGAGGGACCTTATCTTGTTTTGGTTACAACAGAAACAGCTGTCCGGACTGCTCAGCGTGGATGGACTCATGCCAGTCGCATTAAAGGCCCAGTGACGAGACCCCACTGGAAAGTAATCAGTACTCCAGGTGACACCAAGATAACCCTGAAAAGATAACGTAATGATAGAGACTTTATTTGATTATTTTGCCGCATTACCTTTTGGTTTAAAGTGTGTATTGCCGTTTATATTTGCTATAATTATTTCTTTTTTTTATCTATTATATATGGAAGCGTACAAAGTGTGTTGAAGGAAATTGCTAAACTTATGCAACCACACAATATTGAATATAGAAGATATGCTGATGTAAATAATATATGCACTCTAGATATACGAATTAGGTGTAATAATTTGAACTGCAATTGTTATCCATTTGCTTGTTTCAGGTGTAAGGTATGCCAGAATAAATGGTGGACACACTACGAATGTGGATACCCTCCGATAGGAGTTTACACACAGTGTTGAAAAATCCAAAGAACTCTCACTGAGTAGAAATTAAAACAATTAGAGTCTAAACACGAAATTATTCGAGAATCCCATGAGTGGTGGGAAATTTTTACCAAAGGAATAAACCCTCAATATTATTGTTACCACTCCAACGAACCAGTCCCCTTTTGTAGCTGAAATCTTGGCTATAAAGTGCAGAAGGGAAGTACTAACCGTGTCTTGCTTTGCCCCATTAGTTAAAGCTGCAAAGTGGGAAGCCTATGTAAACAGGCAGAAAGCCCGAAGCAGCTGTTCTCCTGAAGAATTCCCTTGCTGCCGAGAAGATGGTACACCCCGTGGCTCGAAGCAACCGAGTCGACGGGCAAGGCAGAGGAGGAACAAACTGTGGAGAAAAGAACCAGAACAATGGGACACAAAAGCAGCAATGGCCGAACTTCCCCAGGACTGGTAAAAATATACTTAAATTGGCAAAATTGACAGACACCCTTTTTCCTGGTATACCGTTAGTTTTGTTATTGATAATAACACAAGCAAATGGAAACCCTCATGAACCTATGGCCTGGAAATTATATAATTTACCAGAGTCAAAATTAATTCAAACTCAGATCGGTCCAGGGAAGTGGAATTTCTCCGTGCATCTATATTCCCTGATACCTATAGAACAGGGCTCCCCTGTTTTTACCCCAGATCTAGCAAAGCTTCAGGCCCAATGCAAGGCATTTTATATATGTCCAACCACTTTGTTGTCTGCTTTAGCAGGACCGCTTATTATGTTGATTCTGGGACTTATAATTGGGCCTTGTATACTACGCTATATTTTACATTTTATTAAAGAACGGTTTGACATAGCTAAATTGCTTATTTTAACTACGAGGTCTGGGGCAAAATATAAGAGTGTATCTATTAATGAGGATGAAGATTGTTGTGAATGCGTTATGCCACGTGAGAACTATGCCTATTGTAATTGTGAGGTATTACCTTGTGAGTGTTATGATAAATGTTGGGATTGTGGAAAAGGTTTGCTTGCAGTGCCGAGAATGAAAGTAGCGTCTAATAAACAATAATAGGATAGAAAGAAAAAGGGGGGATTGTGAGAAACTATGGACTAGGGTATTGTTTATTAAGATTTATGTTAAGCCCAATGTAAAGGTCAGACAGCAAAAGATATGAAATCGCTTATGCAAACAGCCACCAGACACCGCTTGTGTAAGGTAGGATAACCGCAATTGCTTACACAAACTAAACCAGATACCGCTTGTGCAAGATAAGATAACCACCAGATGTCCAGGAACTGACAGAAACAGGACAAAC